>NW_006921611.1:1823206-1832276 GCF_000298275.1 Orycteropus afer afer
TGGGGACCTCCCAGAACATTGTATTGTGCCATGCTCAACAGAAATAACCCAGGTGGATAGCTTCAGCAATCAGGAGCTCCTCAGTTGCTCATAGAAAATCCCTCCTTGGAGTTTACAAAGACTTATGGGTAGAAAAGCCACACTAAGTAATTTACTATATTGCAGATATTCAAAATTCAAGATGAACTTGTGTAGTGCCTACCTCAGAGTATGGATACTAGCAACCAGAGAGTTCATAGAGAAATTGAGTTTGAATGAGATCTTGAAAACAAGTAAGGTTTTGGGATGGTAATGGGAAGAAGTTTGAACTATTTGTAGTTTAGAAACTCAGTTTGAAGCATTTCTTTTCATCACATTGTGTTTGGGGCAGAGGATGGGAAAAACAAGGATATGGGCAGAATTGAGTGAATCAGGTTTTGTTTGTTTGTTTGTTTTTTAATTGACTTACTCTAAAGTCTGAGTACATTTCCTCTTCCCTTCCTTTAGCTCTTCCTTTGGAGGCTATGTCCACTTAAATTACCTGTTGCTCACCAGTTGGAAATTACTTTTATATTTCCTTAATTGCAAGAGTGACTTTTTCTTTATATCAAACTCATTGCTTAGAAATGTTATTGCTTGCTATAAATGCAGTCTTGAATATACCATCAAATGTGTCATCTAGTAGAAAAATGGGAGCTCCGGTGGCATAGTGCCTAAGGCATATGACTGCTAACAAGAAGACTGGAGGTTCAAACCTACTCAGCCACTCCTTGGAAGGAAGATTGGGCAATCTGCTTCTGTAGGAAATTGGGGGTTGGAAAATAAAGCTCAAAATTGAATATGTTTTGTTATTGATTGTAAGCAGCACAGAGAGAAACAAACCACGAGTTGGGCCTTTCACTTTTCTAGGGCCAAGGTATTTCCATTAGCAACCTATGCCACTACGTCTACTGAGGCCTTTGGGAAATATTTTGTAAATATTGAGAACATGTCAGGTACCAATAGGCCTTTATGACTTCCCCCAAATTTCCACTGCTTACCTCAGGGATACCTGGAAAAAATCATGGAGACCAATAAAAGAAATGGAGTACAGGCAGCCCCTGGAGTAAGAACGAGATTCGTTTCAAAGTATGTCTTTAAGTAGAATTTGTAAGTAAGTCAGATCAGGTGCATATGGTTCTTATTTAGCATTACTTTAGTGCTAGAAAGGGCTCAAAGACTTTTCAATGATTTACAATCTGCACATGCAGCACGTGAAGGTGATTGTGATAAAAATTTGCTGGGAGTAGGGGGTTGGTTCAGGGAGGTCTAGTGGTGCAGTGGTTAAAGCATACAGCTGCTAACCAAAAGTTTGATGGTTCAAACCCACCATCTGTTCTGCAGGAGAAAGATGAGGTAGTCTGTTTCTGTAAAGATTTACAGCGTTGGAAACCTTATGTGAGGTCATACTCTGCCCGAAAGGGTCATTATGAGTCAAAATCGACTCAGTGGGAATAGGCGAGCTTTTAAGGGTTGGTTCAATTGTTTCAAAATGAGGGAAAATTCACATAACATTAAAGGAAAAGTAGGAGTTGTCTGTAAATCAGATGTTCATAACCAGAGGACTCCCTGTACTTCTAAACTCAAATAAAGCAGACAAGCTGAGTGAAGATAAAAAAGCTGTATTTTCTTTTCATCATTTCAGCCCACTTGTTCTTTGATTCTATATGTTGTGTTCTTTAAACCAGCTGTACTTATTTAAGAACAGAATGCAGCAATGAGTAAATAAACAATTTGTACTGATTTGATGCTAATCTATACATAATGAGGGAGCTCTGGTAGCAAAGTGCCAAAGGCACTTGACTGCTAACCAGAAGTCTGGCACTTCAAACCTACCAGCCACTCCTCAGAAGGAAGATGGGGCAATAAACTTCCATAGTGATACTGCCTCAGAAACCCAAGGAGGGGTCGCTATGAGTCGGGTCCAACTCAAATGTCACATAACAACAACAACACACATAACACAGATTTAGAGTTCTTCTATTCTTTGTCATACACCCTTTTACAAGATATTTGCAAGGACTAATCAAGTTATACAATAAAATAGCTTTACATATTCCTCCTGATGGCCAAAAAGTCATGGCTCTGGAGAGGAGCATCACTCATTCTCCCTTCCTTACTCAAAGTGGGTAAGTCTATTTTAGGTGTATGGAGCACTTGTCTGGAGTTTTGTTATTGGCATATTGCATTCATTTATATTCAATCTCTTTCAACTGTCCAGATCCTCAAACTACCTCCCCATCTTTGGCTGATTCTTAAGGGCCTATTCAGATTTTCTGATATGAATAAGGAAGCTAGAGATATTAACTTATAGTAAGATAGAACTCCTGCAGAGGTTGTTTGCATGGATTCTTTTCAAATGTGAGCCTCTTATTCATTCCTGGAAATTCTTAGGATAAGATGGTGATTATTGTTTTAACTATTGTGTGGTGTCAAGAGGAGCTTAAGGTAGCAAGGAAACAGGATGCTCCTAGAAATTTTAACAATGCTTGATACATTCTGGTAAAACTTTTAGACAAAATCCAATAATAAAAAATATCTGAGAAATAGGGACCATGGGAGAAAGAGGCCAACATTAAGCAAAGGAAGACAATTCTCTGCCAAAACGCCAAACCAGGAGGAGCAAAGTTAGTGGACATCCATTTCATGGCAACAAAGACTTAACAGGACTAGATTAGAGCTGAGTAAAGTCCATGTAAATGAAGAAATATCAAGATTCTCAAGAACAAGTTTGAGGATTAATGAGCAACAGTGCCAATTAGGTTTGGTGGAGTAAGTCTAATGAAGAGTCCAAACAAGATCAACAAAGTGGGGAAGCAAGACTAAGCTCAGAAGGTCTATTAGAGGGGTCAGAAGATGGTGTCATACAGATAATCCATACGATCATTCCCTCTTCCATCTGAAACCCAAAACAACTAGGTAATGATACAAATAAATATACTGGAGTTATGAGCAGCTAAGGAGAAAATACAGTATTAGATTGAGTGAAGGCAAAGAAACAGAGCAGGCTAAATGACTGGGAACAATAGGCACCCACTCAGCTGGCAAAGATGGAGACAAAAGATGTCAAGGAGAGGCAAGGTAAAGAAGAAGGAAGAAGGGGAAAAAAAAAAAAAAAAAAACACATGGAACCCACAGGTGCTGGGGACTCAGAATAGCTACACTGGGAGTTTTAGGAGGTGAGCTGGGACTTTGAGGGTGAGTGAAGATCTTACTGGGAAATGGATCAGGATCCCCCTTGATGTAGGCTGCCACAGAGTCCAGAACAGAGTGGGAGAAATGGAGGAGAAATGCTCTCTGAGTTGGCAGAGCCCTGGAGCATGTGCAAGGCAGTGATTTGGGCCCATCTCCTGGAAACATTTGTGATGTGGACTGAATCTGTATACTGGGATTCTGAAGCTTGTCAGTCCATCCAGAGAAGGCTAACACTCTTTCCTTTGGGACTACTTCTGAATTTAAAATAGCTGGGTGCCATCCTCAGTAGAGGTCCCCCAAAGGGGCCTGAGCTTCCCTGCCTATGTCTGCATTGTTGACTGAATTATATCACCCCAAATGTAGAAAACTCCTTCTGTCTTTCTATCCTGGGGTTCCTTTCTGGCTTTTTTTTTTTTTTTTTTCTTTCTCTCTCTCTCTTTTCCCTTTTCTCCCTGCCTTATAAAATAGGAGAACATATTAAACCTCCACTAGGTAATTGTAGCTAGTACACAGAACACCTCACCCAATAGACTTGAAACACCAGTAGCACATGCACCACAGGATCAATTAGACAGATGGTAAACAACACCTGTTTGTCCTAACACCAAATCCAATTCACAACAGAGACTTGCATCCACATTCCCACCAGTGATTATACTAACACAGAGAGAGTTGAAGAACAGCCCAGTACAGCCAAGTTAATAACCCAAGAAGTGCAGCTGCTACACACGCTCTGATACAGTAAAACATAAAATCAGGGTGAAACAAATCAGTATATAGCTCACAATTAAAGACCACAATTTCAAAATGTCTGGAAAACAACAGACAACCTCAAATTAAACCAAAAAATAAAAAAATAAATAAATAAATAACTGGACAAGATAACAGAAACAAAAGTCCAGAGTAAAGAATTATGTGTCTTAGAGGAAGAATAAGCAATATAACTATCTGAGAGAAAATTCAGAAGGTATATAATAAGGACCCTCCAGGAACTCAAGGAAACCATAAACAGAAACAACTCATAGATATATATGGAGCACTAGACTCATCGAAAACACAAAACACATTCTTCTCCAGTGCACATGGATCATTCTCTAAAATAGACCATATGTTAGGACACAAAGGAAGCCTCAATAAATTAAGAACAACATTGAAATACTACAAAGCATCTTCTTGGATCATAATGCTATAAAATTAGAAATCAATAATAAGAAGACCAAAGGAAGAAAAAATCAAGTATATGGAAAATGAATAATACACTGCTCAAAAACTACTGGGTAAAAGCAGAAATAAAGGGTAAAATTTAAATAATTCCTTGAAACAAATGAGTATGAAGATATAATTTACCAAATCCTATGGGACACAGTGAAAGCAATAATCAGAGGTTAATTTATAGCAATAAATGCACACAGTAAAAAAGAGTAAAGAATCAAAATCAACTCTTTAACTCAATAACTCCAGAAATTAGAAATAAAGCAACAAAAGAAGCCAATAGTACCCAGAAGCAAGGAAATAAATATCAGAGCAGAAATAAACAAAGCAGAAAATGAAAAAAAAATTGAGAAAATCAAAACGAGAAATTGGTTCATTGATAAAATTAAGAAAATTGACAAACCACTGGCAAATTTAACAAAAGAAAGAAAGAGACGATGCAAATAACATGAATAATAAGTGAAAAAGGTGACTTCACAACAGAACCAACTGAAATAAAAAAGATAATAGAATATTATGAAGAATTGTACTCTGAGAGACTTGAGAACCTAGAAGAGATGGACAAATGTTTATAAACAAAAGACCTACCTAAACTATCCCAGTCAGAGACAGAATACTTGAACAGACCCCTAACAAAAGAAGAAATTGAACAGGTCATTAAAAAAAAAAAAAAAAAAAATCTTGGCTTAGACGGCTTCACTGGAGAATTCTACCGAACATTCAGGGAAGAGTAGATGCCTATACTACTCAAATTATTCCAGAACATAGAAAAAGATGGAATACTCCCAAATTCAGTCTCTGAAGCAAGCATAACACTGATACCAAAACCAGGGAAAGACACAACTTAAAAGGAAAACTACAGACCTATATTCTTTATGAATGGAGATGCAAAAATCTTCAACAAAATCTTAACCAAAAGAATCAACAACATATCAAAAAAAATAATGACCAAGTGGGATTCATACCAGGTGTGATGGTTGAATTTGTGTGTCAACTTGGCTGGGCCTGGTTGAGTGGCTGGGCAGCTGAATGTAGTTATTCCCCATGGTGAGATTGGTAATTAACTCCATGGTGGAATCTGTTGGAGCAGCTCAGTAGCTGCTTTGGGTATGTGATCTGCTTCCCATATATAAGCAGCAGCTTTGGGAATGGTCTCCAGCTTTGGCATGCTTGGACCCTGCATGTACCCATGCCATTGTTCAGCAGCCTGCCATACCCTGCCAACCTTGGGACTTACAATGGACTTGAGTTAATGGCTTGCCATGTGGTTTGGTAACATCAGGACTGTGCCTTTTTACTTGTCAACCTTGGGTTTGTCAGCCTCAGCAGCCAGCAGCTGAGTGAAGAAAAGCCTCCAGCTTCAGTAGGCCAGGAGAAGGAGGCAGAGATGCAATCCAAAGTTGAGTGGCTTTCATCCAGCCCCAAGAACCTGGCACTTTGAACTTGGACTTAAAGAGAAGAGAATAAACTTTTGTTTGTTCAAGCATCCTGTTTGTGGTACATTCTTGTCAGAGTGGCACTAGGTAACTAGAACATCAGGTATGCAAGGATGGTTCAACATCAGAAAAATAATCAATGTAATCCACCACATGAAAAAAACAAACGAACCATGTGATCATATCAATCAATGCAGAAAAGGCATTCAACCAAATCCAACACCCATTCTTGTTCAAAATTCTCAGCAAAATAGCAATAGAAGGGAAAATCCTCAACATAATAAAGGGCAAATATGCAAAAACAACAGCCAACATTATTGTTAATGGGGAAAAACTCAAAGCATTCCACTTGTGAACAGAAACCAGACAAGGAAGCCCTCTATCACCACTTCTACTCAATATTGTATATGAAGACCTAAATGCACTGATGTTGAATTGGATCCAACTCATAGTGACCCTTTCTTGGGTTTCCGAGGCAGTATTACTATGGAAGTAGATTACCCAACCTTCCTTCTGAGGAGCAGCTGGTGGGTTTGAACCTCCAGCCTTCTCCTTAGCAGTCAAATGTCTTAGGCACTATGCCACCAGAATGGGAAGTCCTAGGCAGAGCAATAAGACAAGAAACAGAAATAAAAAGCATCCAAATTGGCAAAGAAGAGGTAAAGCTATCTCCTTCGCAGATGGCATGCTTCTATATATAGAAAACCCAAGAGACTAAGCAAAAAAAAAAAAAAAGAAAAAAGAAAAAAAGTTGCTAGAACAAGTAGAAAGTTTCAGGAAAGTGGCAGGATACAAGATAAACATACAAAAATCAGTTGGATTCCTCTACATCAACAAAGAGGTCTCTGGAAAGGAAATAAGGAAAACAATATAATTTACAACAACTACTAAAAAGATAAAATACTTAGGAATAAATCTTACCAGGGACACAAAAGACCTATACAAAGAAAATTACAACACACTACTGCAAGAAACTACAAGGGATCTATATAAATGGAAGAACATACCTTGTTTATGTTCAATTAGACTGAATATTATGAAAATGTCAATACTACCCAAAGAAATCTACACATTCCATGCAATCCTGATCCAGATTCCAACAACATTTTTTAAGGACATGGAAAAAACAATCACTAATTTCATATGGAAAAGAAAGAGGCCTCGGATAAGCAAAGCACTGCTGAAGAAGAAAAATAAAGTAGGAGGTGTCATGGTCCTGAACCTCAAAACCTAATACAGCCAGAGTAGTTAAAATATGGTGATATTGATACACTGATAGAGAAATAGACCAATGGAACAGAATTGAAAACTCAGAAATAGACCCATCCATCTATAGACAGCTGATTTTTGACAAAGGCCCAAAACCCATTAAATGGCAAAGAGATAACCTCTTTAACAGATAAATAAATAAATAAACAACAACAACAGCAAAAAACTGTTTTCCAGTCAATCCTGACTCCCAGTGACCCCCTTTGGGTTTCTAAGGCGGTAAATGTTTATGGGAGGGGATCGCCCAATCTTACGTTCATGGAGTGGCTGGTAGGTTTGAACCACCAACTTTCTAGTTAACAGTCAGATAGATACCTTAGGGACTGTGCTAACCTATGCTGGAAAAATTTGATATCCACTTATACAAAAATGAAACAAGACTCAAATCTCATCTCATACACAAAAACAAACTCAACTTGGATCAAAGACTTAAATGTAAAACCCAAAACCACAAAGTTCATCAAAGACAAAATAGGGGCAAATCTAGGGGCCCTAATTTGTAGCATAAATAAACTATCAAGCATAACCCAAAATGCACAGGTAGTGGAAGGACTCTAGATGACTGGGACCTTTTAAACATTATATTGTTATATGCATAGAAAAACTTCTCCAAAAGGGTAAAAAGAAATCCTACAGATTGGGAAAAATATTTGGCTGACATCTCTGACAAAGGATTTATCCCCAAAAGTTATAGAATACTTCAACTCCTCAATACCAAAAGGACAAACAACCCAGTTCAAAAGTGGGTGAAGGAAATGAACAGACACTTCATTAAAGAGGATACACAGGTGGCCAACAACATGTGTATGAGGAAATGCTCATGATCACTAGCCATTAGAGAGATGCAAATCAAAACAACAATGAAATAACATTTCACTCCAGCAATAATAGCAAGGTTCGACCAGACAGAAAACAAAAAGTGCCAATGAAGCTAAGAAGAATTTGGAACTCTCATACACTGCTGATGGGGCTGCAAAATGGTACAACCACTGTGGAAAAATGGTACGGCATTTTTTAAAGAACTGGAAATAGAAATACCATTTGATCCAACCATTCCATTACTAGGAATATATCCTAAAGAGGTGAGAAACAGAACATGAGCAGACATATGCACAATTCACTATAGCATAATTCACTATAGCAAAGAGATGGAAACAACCTAAATGACTGTCAACAGATGATTGGATAGCCAAATTATGGTACATTCACACAATGGAATGTTATGCAATGTTAAAGAATAATGAAGAATACATGAATCTTGCAACATGGATGAATTTAGAGGATATTATGCTGAGTGAATTAAGTCAATACCAGAAGGACAAATATTGCATGAGCCAACTATTGTAAAAAGTCAGAGAAAGTTTATTCAAGGAAGAAAATTCACTTTGGTGGTTACCAGGGATGGGAGGGAAGGGAAGGGAAAATCTCAGACTATTTGGTGGTCACATGTTGATTTGGGTGAGGGGAAGAATGGTATGGAAAGCGTCTGTGATCAGCATGGTGACATAAGGGAAAGGAAAGATCTTGAAATGTACACAAAATATATAAACAGTTGTTGTTGTTGTTGTTAGGTGCCGTCGAGTCATTTCCGACTCATAGTGACCCCATGAACAGCAGAACAAAACACTGCCCAATCCTGCACCAGCTCCGTGATCCCTACTATACTTGAGTCCATCATCACAGCCACTGTGTCAATCCATCTCATTAAAGGCCTACCCCTCTTTCATCGACCCTCCACCTTACCAAGCATGACATACTTCTCCAGGGAAGGGTCCATTCTGACAACATGACCAAAATAGGTGAGAAGTCTGGCCATTCTCGCTTCCAAGGAGCATTTTGGGTGAACTTCCTCCAGGACAGATCTGTTAGTTCTTTTAGCAGTCCATGGTACTTTCAGCATTCTTCGCTAGCACCACAACTCAAAAGCATCAGCTCTTCTT
>NW_006921611.1:1833166-1836224 GCF_000298275.1 Orycteropus afer afer
TAAATGAATCACCAAGAGAATTAATAAATTTACATGTGAACCAGTTTTCTGGATAAGTGTGTGGCATTTATAGATCTATTTTTTCCTTTGACTTACAAAGTATATGTGAACTGCTGTATGAAAAGTGAATTTACTCTGTAAATCTTCACCCAAACAACAAAAAAAAAAAAAAAAAAAAAAAAACTAGGTAGTTTTCTTGTCTAATGAACTATTTCAGGTCTCATTTGCACTAATTCTCTAGACATTATTTTAGTTTGATTCTCCTAAGAAATATTTGGTATGCTTGTTCCCATTATAACACTGCATTTAATTTCTTAGTCTGTCTCAAATTGGGGCATTTGGAGCAGAAGCTGTTTTATTCAGAAACAATCGTTCTTATTAAAGTATTCAGTTGGGATTTGTATCATCATATCAATTTGCCTAGAATCACACTGGTGAAATTTTACCGTAAAGGATAAAAGTCCAAATAAAGTGAAAGATCTGCTATTTCTTTTGTCAAATATTATTAACTGCTTAATTAAATATGTTAAATTAGCGAAAAATGACTTCCAGTTCCTGGGTTAATATGAAAAGAGCTTGAAAATCATCACTCTCATCTTCACAACAGGAAAAATGCTGAAAATCAGCACTTATATCCATTGGATAATAGAAATCATCGGGCAAACTACAGCTCCGAAAATGGGAGATACAGATACAGAAAATCACAGCCTACTGGGAGCAGAAATTTCTTATGAGCCAAGCATCACGTAGGGACAATTAAAAGGTAATTGACTAATTGCTGGAGGCTAAGTTGGACCAGCTTGAGAGAGAAAAATTCTTGGAGGCTGTTCCTTAGAGAGAACTTTGGCTTCTATAAATTTTACCACCAGGAGCCCTACCAGGTTCTCACTGTAAAGGTCAGATAAAAATCTCCTCCTGTTTTCAGCAAGTGGAAGGGAAAAGTAATCACTTTGAGATGTGCTCAGGGGGCTTTGTTCTCCTTAACAATGGCCTGCCCTATAGGCAAATATTTTGTCAGAATGTAACTAATGTGCTCACAAGGAACCTGACCTGTACAGAGACCAAGAGGCTCATACTCAAACAGACCAAGGGGATACAGTGTGGTTTAAAATTAGGAAGGGTATGTGTAAAGTTTATATCTTATCTCCATACTTATTCAATGTGAATGCTGAGCAAATAATCTAAGAAACTGGACTATATGAAGACTTGGTATCAGGACTGGAGGAATATTTATTAATAACTTGCGATATTCAGAAGACACAACCTTGCTTGCTGAAAGTAAAGATGATTTGAAGCACTTACTGATGAAGATCAAAGACTACAGTCCTCAGTACCAATTACACACCAACATAGAGGAAAAAAAAAAAAAAAAACCTCATAATTGGACGAACAAGTAACATAACAATAAATGGAGGAAAGATTAAAGTTATCAAGGATTTCATTTTATTTGGGTCCACAATCAACAACCATGGAAGCAGAAGTCAAGAAATCAAACATTGCACTGGGAAAATCTGCTGCAAAAGACCTCATGAAAGTGTTTAGGAGCAAAGATGTCACTTTGAAAACTAAGGTGTGTCTAACCCAAGCCATGATATTTTCAATTGCTTCATATACATGGGAAAGCTTAACAATGAGTAAGGATGACCTGAGAAAACTTGATGCATTTGAATTACAGTGTTGGCAAAGAATACTGAAAATACTATGGACTTCCAGAAGACCAAGTAAATCTCTGCTTGAAGAAGTACAGTGGGAATGCTCCTTAGAAGTGAAAATGTCCAGACTTTGTTTTACCTACTTTGGTCATGTTGTCAGAAAAGACCAGTCCCTGGAGAAAGATATGCTTGGTAAAGTAGAAGATCAGTGAAAAGAAGGGAGACCCTCAATAAGATGGATTGACACAGTGGGAGCAATGGTGGGCTCAGGCATAGCAAGAATTGTGAGGATGGTACCGGACTGGACAGTGTTTCATTCTGTTGTACATAAGGTCACTATGAGTTGGAGCTGACCCAATGGCACCTAACAACTGACAATAGAGAAAGAAAACACTCAAATATAGCCTTCAACAAAGAGGAGAAGAAATATCGAACTATAAATCCCTCTGGCCTCCCTGTCTTGCATAAGAAATGATAAACAAACAAACAAAGCTGAGAAACACTTGTAAGATTCACAACCAGGAGCACAGTCTGACTAAAAGACACATAAACAGAGTTCTTTATAATGAGATGGGATTACAACTGAAAACAACTGCAAAGCTCAGACACTGTCTTAAAAAGAGTATTTAGTGAAACCATAAAGACAATAAGGGGAGGGAAAAATAAATAAATAAATAAAAGAAACAACAAATAAGGATACCTGAGAAAATGTTAGCCCCTTACACATACAGCTATGGAAAACAGTAAACGTAACCTAACTCCTAGCTGTATATAAACAAAATATACTCATACTAAACTTCTGTTCACCTCAGTTTCTTAACTCACATCATGTCTATTTTTAACAAAAATATTTCAAGACATGCCAAAAAGCAATATATGAGAGCTGGACACTGAATAAGGAAGACCAAAGAAGAGTTGATGCTTTTGAGTTGTGGTGTTGGAGAAGAATGCTAAGAGTACCATGGACTGCTAAAAGCACTAACAGATCTGTCCTGGAGGAAGTGCAGGTGGAATGTTCCTTGGAAGCAAGAATGGCCAAACTTCATATCACCTACTTTGGTCACGTTGTCAGGAGGAACCATTCCCTGGTAAAAGATACCATGCTTAGTAAAGTGGAGGGTCAACGAAGAAGGGGAAGACCCTCAATGAGATGGATTAGTACAGTGGCTGCTGCAATGGGCTAAGGTATAGCAGGGAAGCTGGCACAGGACCAGGCGATGTTTCATTCTGCTGTGCATAGTGTCGCTATGAGTCAGAGAAAATGCAACGGTATCTATCAACAACATTTATACACACTCACACATTCACACACATATATATGTTGCTGAAGTGGTTAAGGCATTTGGGTGCCAACCCAGTGGTCAATAGTTTGAACCTACCAGTTGCTCCATGGGAAAAAAAAAAAA
>NW_006921611.1:1836504-1838271 GCF_000298275.1 Orycteropus afer afer
TGGCTGGTGGGTTTGAACCACCAGCCTTCTGGTTATCAGTCAAGTGCCTTAAGCACTACACTACCAGAGTGTGTGTGTATATATATATATATATATATATATACACATATATATATATATATAGTTATAAATATAATTACATATTAACCATAATCTTCTTCACGCAAGCATCAGGCAAGACAAAGATGTGGCAGAAACTTAGGAATTATCTAAGCAGGAATATAAAATAGCTATGATTAATATGTTATAAGAATAAATAGTAAAAAGTAGACAACATGCAATAACAGGTAATGTAAGCAGTGACATAGAAATTCTAAGGGAAAATCAAAAGAAAATTGTAGAAATCCAAAACACTGTAAATGAAATGAAGAAAGACTTTGATAGGGACTCATCAGTAGACTGGACTGGCCAACAATAGAATTAGTAAGCTTGAATATGTGTCACTAGCAACTGCCCAAACTGAAAAACAAAGAGAGAAAAACAAAGACTAAAACAACAAAAACAAAAAAGTCTTTCTAATAATTGTGGGAAAATTGGAAAAGTGGAAATATGGGAACAGCAGAGGTAGAAGAAAGAGAAAAGAGAAGAGAAGAAGTGTTTGAGGTAATAATTACTGAGTATTTTTTTTCTAAACTATTGGTAGATAACAAACCATAGACTCGGGAAGCTCAGAAAATACTAAGCAGAATAAACACCAAAAAATTCACATCTAGGCACATCATATTCAAACTACAGAAAATCTTGAAAGAAGATAGAGAAAAATAAATACCTTACTTAGAAAGAAACAAAGATAAGAACTACATAAAAATTTTCCCCAGAAACCATGCAAGCAAAAACACATTGAAGGTAAGTATTCAGTGTTGAAATAATAATAATTTTAAAGAAACCTAGAATTCTATATCTAGTGAAATTATCCTTCAAATATAATAAAGGAATAAAGACTTTCTCAGGCATACAAAAATTAAAGGGATTTACCACCAGTAGACCTGCTTTGGAAGAAAGGGAGTTCATAAAAAAAGGACAATTATATATGTCCAAAATTTGGATCTATATAAGAAAACAAAATAGAATATGAAGAATATCTGAGAACAAATTATTGTTGTTGGTTGTCATCAAGTCAATTCTGAATCATGGTGATCCCATGTGTGCAGAGTAAAACTGTTACAATGGGTTTCCTGTGATCTTTAGGAAGCAAATCACTAAGTCAGTCTTCTGAGAGGCTCTGGAGGATTTGAACCATCAATTTTTTCAATCTTAGTTAATGGCTTAACTGTTTCTGCCAGAGAAGAAATAAAGTTAAAATGAAACTTATTACAATTCTTACTCTTAAGTGATCTAATAGATAATAGTTTAGCCAATATGAGACTTGCAATAATATAATGGATGAACATAGCTTATAGAAAGCAAAATACGTGATGGCAATGATATAAGAAGAGAAGGGAGAAATCAGGAATACTGTTACCAGTGAAATAATAAATTGGTATTTAAAAGTAGACTTAAGAATAATTGCAGAGTTCTGGTAAGATGGCAGAGTAAGCAGAAAAACTGCACAGACCCTCTTCAAAAAAGAAAAGGGGAACCAATTAACACAGATACAGAAGATAATCCTGGACCCATGAGCCTTGAAAGGAAGGATATCATCATCAAACTCATCAAAACCAAAGACAAAGAAAGAATCCTGAAAGTATTCCTGAAAGTAGCACAGAAAAAACAAAAAGTTACTTACAAAGGACAACTAGTAAGAATAAGCTCTGATTTGTTTTTTTT
>NW_006921611.1:1840396-1863976 GCF_000298275.1 Orycteropus afer afer
TCCTAGCCAATAGACTCCAACAACATATCAAGAAAGTCATTCATCATGACCAAGTGGGGTTCATATCAGGTATGCAGGGATGGTTCCACATTAGAAAAACAATCAACGTCATCCACCACATAAATAAAACAAAGGAGAAGAACCACATGATCATATCAATTGATGCAGAAAAGGCATTTGATAAAATCCAGCACCCATTCTGTTCAAAACTCTCAGCAAAATACGAATAGAAGGGACATTCCTCAGCATAATAAAGGGCATCTACCTACTTCCGTAGTGATACTGCCTCGGAAACCCAAGGAGGGGTCGCTATGAGTCAGGGCTGACTTGACGGCACATAACAACAACAACAATGCAAAACCAATAGCTAACATTATACTCAATGGAGAGAGACTGAGACCATTCTCTTGTGGACAGGAACCAGACAAGGATGCCTGCTATCACCACTTCTATTCAACATTGTCCTGGAAGTCCTAGCCAGGACAATAAGGCAAGAAAAATCAAAGGCATCCAAATTGGTAAGGAAGACATCAAACTATCCCTATTTCTTGATTATATGATCCTATACCTAGAAAACCCAAGAGACTCAGTCAAAAATCTACTGGAACTAATTGAGAGATTTAGCATCATGGCCAGATGCAAGCTCAACATCCAAAAATCAGTTGGATTCTTCTCCAGCAGCAAAGAGAGTGTTGAAAAGGAAATAAGGAAATCAATACCATTTACAATAGCTATGAAAAAAATAAAATACTTGGGAATAAATCTTACCAGGGACACAAAAGACTTGTACAAAGAAAACTATATATAACTACTTCAAGAAACCATGAGATCTACATAAATGGAAGAATATCCCATGCCCCATGCTTGTGGATAGGAAGATTGAACATTGTGAAAATGTTAGTTCTACCCAAAGCAATCTATTCATTCAATGTAATACACTATAGAAGAAGAAGAAGAAGAAAGTAGGAGGTATCACACTGCTGGATCTCAAAACCTACTATACAGCCACAGTAGTCAAAATGGCCTGGTATTGTTGCAACAATAGACACATAGAACAATTGAATAGAATTGGGAACCCAGAAATAAATCCATTGATCTATGGTCGGCTGATCTTTGACAAAGGGTCAAAATCCATTAAATGGGGAAGAGAATGTTTGTTTAATAAATTGTACTGGTAAAACTGGATATCCATTTGCAGAAAAATCAAACAAGATCTGTATCTCACACCATACACAAAAACTAACTCCAGATGGATCAAAGACCTAAATGTCAAACCAAAAACTATAGAGTTCCTCAAGGAAAAACTAGGGGCAAAGGTCACTATGAGTTGGGGCCAACTAAACAGCACATAACAACAACAACAATATATGGCATAAATAGACTATCAAGAATAAACCAAAATGCACAAACAGTAGAAGAGAAACTAGATGAATGGGCCCTTCTAAAAAATAAATTTTTATGTGCTTTCAAATACTTCTACAAAAGAGTCAAAAGAGAACCTATAGGTTGGGGAAAAAAAATATTTGGCAATGACATATCTGACAAGGGACTTATCTCTAGAATTTATAGAAAAATCCAACACTTCAATAACAAAAAGACAAAAAATCCAATTAAAAAATGGGCAGAAGACATGAATAGACACTTCACCAAGGAGGATATTCAGGTGAACAACAAACATATGAAGAAATGCTCATGATCATTAGCCATTGTTGTTGTTGTTGTTGTTGTTGTTGTTTGCCATCGAGTTGGCCCCGACTCATTAGCCATTAGAGAGATGCAAATCCAAACAACAATGAGAAACCATCTTGCTCCAGCACTAGTAACAAAGTTTAACAAGACACAAGATAACAAATACTGGTGAGGATGTGGAGAGATTGGGACTCTCATAAAGTGCTCGTGGGACTATAAAATGGTACAAACACTGTGGAAAGTAGTATGGTGATTCCTTTAAAAGTTGGAATTAGAAATACCATTTGATTCAGCCATTCCATTACTAGGTATATATCCTAAAGAAGTGAGAGCCATGACAAGAATAGATATATGCACATCCATGTTCATCACAGCACTATTTACAATAGCCAAAAGATAGAAACTACCTAAGTGTCCATCAACTTTGGAATGGAAACCGAACTATGGTACTTACACACAATGGAATACTATGCAACCCTAAAGAATAACTTAGACTCTGCAAAACACTGCATAATGTGGATGAACTTGGAGGACATTATGCTGGGTGAAATAAGTCAATCACAGAAGGACAAATATGGTATTAGTCCGTTATTGTAAAAGTCAAGGAAAGGTTTCTATATGGAAGTAAATTTTCTTTGTTGGTTACCAGCAAATTTTCTTTGTTGGAGGGGAAAGGAGGGAACACTGTTAGATAGGTAGAGATAAGTACTGGTTTTGGTGAAGAGAAGGGCAATGTACCAAATGTGAGTGATCAACATGATGGCATTGAGGAAAACATAGAGGGGTACATGGGAGGTACACAACAAAGATGAACCCTTTTGTACATACAGTACTGCATTGTCAGGGAAGGGAAACATGGGTATATGGGGGGGATAGATGGGTGGACAGGGTGAACTGTGAGGTATGTCTATGCAGTGGGGAGTGTACCCAAGACCATGTATAGGGTTGGCAGTGATCTTTTAAGTGTACTTGTATGATCTGAATTCCCAGGTGTATAATGGTGCTGACAAGGGGCAAGGTTTTAGTCACTGCTTGGCCACAGCCAGCTACCCAGAAGGACAGGGTAGTTGAATCTGTGGGCTCAGGACCATAGTCACAGGGACATCAAGCTCAATTGGTATAACATACTACACAAACATTGTTCTTCCTCCTACTTTGGTGAGTAGCGACTGGGATCTTAAAAGCTTGCAAATAGCCATCTAGATGCAACGATGGGTCTCTCCTCCAGAGCAAAGAAGAATGAAAAAAACCAAAGAGTCATGGAAAGAATTAGTTCTAGACACTGGCATACCATGCAGCCTATATGACTATGAGACCAGAAGAACTAGATGGTGCCTGGCTACTGCTGTCAACCACTCAGAGGGGATCTATGTAGGAGATCCTGGATAGAGAGGGAGAACAATGTGGAACAAAACTCAAAATCATTTGGAGAAAAAAAAGAGGGGGACAGGTTTGCTTGTCCAACAGAGCCTGGTGGAACCACTGAGACTATTGCCCCTAGCTGCCCTTCAGGTCTGGAATTGAACTCACACCTGTGGCTTCAAGCTAAACAAAAGACAGGCTTATGAGTTGAACACTTACCTGAGGTAGATACACTCTTTGGAGAGAACAATCATGGGAGAAAGAAGGGCTGCTTATGCACAGGGACACAGTTCAGGGGGCAGGAGTGCATGGAGGGATGTAATCAGGGAAGAGGTTAACTATCAGGAAGAAGTGGGAGGGGAGCTGTTGCATTTTGGTAAGTTATAGTCAATGTCATGAGACAAAGTGTATGTGAACTGCTGTATGGAAAGTGAATTTGTTCTGTAAATTTTCACCCAAATCACACACACAGGCACAAAGAGTAATTGCCAATGTAAACTGTCAACTCTATGGCAACCACAAAAAAATAATAAAATAAATAAAAAGAAGTATAATTGGTGTTCTAAGAAAAGATACAAAATAAAATCATATCAAAGACTAAATTAAAACATGTTCATGGACAGGAAGATTTGATATTATCAAGATGTCAGTTCTTTCCAAATTTATCTGCAGTTTGAATAAATACCAATTTGAATCTAAGAAAGTTATTTTATGAAAATTGATATAGTTTGTAAGGAAAGGCAAAAGACCCTTAGTAGCCAAAACAGTGCCAAATAAGAACAACATCTAAGGATTAACACTACTCAACTTAAAGATGTTTTATAGAGCTGTAGTGATCATGATTATATTGGTGAAAGAACAGACATACAGATATTTGGAACAGAACAGGAAGTGCAGAAATAAACCCACATGAATGTAGTCAACTGATTTTGACAAAGGAGCAAAGGCAATTCAATAAAACCAATCTTCAAAATAGCTGTGGCTAGAAATACTGTATATCTATATGCAAGAACATAAATCTAGACACATGCTTTTCACCTTTCAGAAAAATTAACTCAAAATAAATCAAAGTCCTAACTGTTAAATGGAAAAATATACAATTTCTAGAAGATAGCAAAGAGGAAAATCTAAGTGACTTTGGTTTTGGCAGTGAATTTTAAGATGTTGCACCAAAATCATGATCCATGAAAAAAAAAAATTATGTTAAATTTATTAAAATTGAAAATTATTGCTAGGAAAAAGACATTGTTAAGAGAATGAAAGGAGCTCTGGTACTGTAGTGCCTAAGGCATTTGACTGCTAACCGGAAGGCTGGCAGTTCAAACCCATTAGCCACTCCTCAGGAGGAAGACTGGGCAATCTACTTCCATGGAGATACCACCTTGGAAACCCAAAGTAGGGTTGCTATGAGTTAAATTGACTCAATGGCAGTTAGTTTGTGTGTGTGTCTGTGTGTGAGAATGAAGAGGCAGACCAAAGCCTGGGAGAAAATAATTGGAAACACGTACCTGACAAAATACTTGATGATTCTGAAAACTCAACATTAAAAAAAACAAACACAACTACAAAATAGTAAAATACCTGAAGAGATTCTGCATCAAAGAATATATATAGATGGCAGGTAAGCATATGGAAATATGCTTAATATCATATATCATTTTTGTTGTCATTGTTAGATACCATCAAATTGGTTCTAACTCATAGCAACCCTAAGTATAACAGAACAAAAAATTGCCCATCCTGAACCATCCTGTAAATCATTGCTATTCTTGAGCCCATTGCTACAGCCACTATGTCAGTCCATCTCATTGATGGTCTTCCTCTTTTTCTCTGACCTTCTACTTTACCAAACATGATGTTTTTCTCCACAGACTGGTCCCTTGACTGCTGTTTCCATGGGCATTGATTCTGAATGTAAGTAAAATGCCATCCTTGACAACTTCAGTATTTTCTCCATTCATCGTAATGTTGCTTATTGGTACAATTGTAAGGATTTTTATTTTCTTTATGTTGAGTTGTAGTTCATACTGAAGGCTGTAGTCTTTGATCTTCATCAGTAAGTGCTTCAAGTCATCTTCACTTTCAGGAAGCCAGTTAGTGTCATTTGCATATCACAGGTTGTTAATGAGTCTTCCTCCAATCATGATGGGACTCTTCATATAGTCTAGCTTCTTAGATTATATGGTCAGCCTAAAGAGTCAATAAGTATGGTGAAAGAATACAACCCTGACACACATCTTTCCTGATTTTAAACTCTAATATGCCTTTATTCTCTTATCCCAATATCCTCTTGGCCCATGTATAGGTTCCACATGAGTACAATGAAGTGTTCTGAAATTCCCATTCTTCTCAATGTTATCCATAATTTTTTATGATCTACTCAGTAGAATGCTTTGGCATAGTCAATAAAACAGGTAAACATCTTGCTTGTATTCTTTCCTTTCAGCCAAGATCCATCTGACATCAGCAATGATATCCCTCATTCTATGCCCTCTTCTGAATCAATGTTGAATTTCTGTCAATTCCCTATGGATGTACTACTGCAACTATTTTCTAATTATCTTCAGCAAAATTTTACTCACTTGTGATATTAATGACATTGCTCAATAATTTCCACATTCTGTTGGATCACCTTTATTTGTAATGGGCACAAATACAGGTCTCTTCCTGTAAATTGGACAGCTCACTGTCTTTCTAATTTCTTGGCATAGATGTGTGAATGCTTCAAGTGTTGCATCCATTTCTTGATACATCTCAATTGTTATTCTGTGAATCCTGGAGACTTGTTTTTCACTAATGTCTTCAGCGCAGTTTGGAGTTCTTCCTTCAGTACTATCAGTTCTTCATCATATGCTACTTCCTGAAATGGTTGAACTTTGACCATTTCTTTTTGGTAAAATGACTCTGTGTATTCCTTCTATCATGTTCATTTACTATTATTATTATTATTTTAAGTTTATTTCTTCCATCTTGTTTTGATACTTCTTTAATTGTTCAATATTTTGTCCATAGAATCCTTCTATGTTGCAACTCATGGTTTGAAATTTTCTTGTTCAGTTTGAGAAATACCGTTTTGTTTTTCTGACTCCAAGTCTTGGCACATTTCATTTATAATACTTTATTTTGTCTTCTCAAGCTGCCCTATGAGATCTTATGTTCATCATTTCTTCTGTTGTCTTTAGCTTATCTACTTTCAAGAGCAAGTTTCAGAGCCTCTTCTGATATCTATTTTGTTCTTTTCTTTCTTTCCTGTCTTTTTAATGTTCGTTTGCTTTCTTCATGTATTGTGTCCTTATGCCATCCCACAACTTGTCTGGTTTTCAGTCATTAGTGTCCAATGTGTGAAATCGGTTCTTGATATGGTCTCACAATTCAAGTGAGATATAGTCAAGTGGTGTTTTGGCTCTCACGGACTTGTTTTCATTTTCTTCAGTTTCAGCTTGTGCTTGCATATGAGCAATTAATGGTTTGTTATGCAGTCAGCCTGTAGCCTTGTTCTACCTGATGATATTGAGCTTCTCCACTGTTTCTTTCTATAGATGTAGTAAACTTGATCCCTGTGTATTCCATCTGGCAAGGTCCAGGTGTACACTCACCTTTTATGTTGTTGAAAAAAGTATTTGCAATGAGTAAGTTGCTGGTCTTCAAAATTTATCGTGCTATCTACATGATTGTAGACATCACCAAGGCCATATTTTGCAAATACTGATCCTTCTTCTTTGTTTCCAGCTTTTGCATTCCAATCATCAGTAATTATCCATGCAACTTGATTACTAGTTTGATCTATTTCAGACTTCAGTAGTTGGTAAGAATCTTCATTTTTTTCATCTGGGGCATTACTGTTTGGTGAGTGTAGTTGAATAATATTTCAATTAACTGGTCTTCCTTGTAGGTGTATGGATATTATCCTGTCACTGACAGGATAATATCAAAATAGATTTTGAAATGTTCTTTTTGATGATGAATGTGATGCTATTCCTCTTCAATTTGTCATTCTTGGTATGGTAAGTCATGATTGTCTGATTCAAAATAGCTAATACCAGTCCATTTCAACTCACTAACACCTAGGATATCAATATTTATGTGTTCCATTTTATCTTTGACAATTTCTAATTTTCTTAGATTCATACTTCTCCTGTCCCACATTCCTTTTATTAATGGATGTCTGTAGCTATTTCTTCTCATTTTGAGTCATGCCACATCAGCAAATGAAGGTCCAAAAAGCTTTATTCCATCCACATCATAAAAGTAAATTTTACTTAAAGGAGGCAACTCTTCCTTAGTAATATTTTGAATGAGTTTCAAACTAAGGAAGAAGCTCTTTTGATGTAGTGGATAAGGCATTTGGCTGCTTACCAGAATGTCAGCAGTTAAAACCTAACAGGTGTTCCAAGGGAGAAAGATGAGGTGATCTATCTCCATAAAGATTTAAAGCCACAGAAACTGGGAAACACAATGGGGGTCATTATGATTTGGAAATATGTTGATGGCAGTGGGTTGAGTTTGTTTTTTCCAACCTAAGGGGCTTATCTTCTGGCACAATATTAGATGATGTTCCACTCCCATTCATAAGGTGTTCATTGGTCAATATTTTCAGAAGTGAATCATCAGGTCTTCCTTCCTAATCTGTCTTAATCTGGAAGCTGGGGTGGCCCTGCTAGTATTTAAATGCTCATATATACCTCCCAGCATCACAGCAGCTTTTAAGACACCACAGTTTGACAGACGAGTGGTGGCATATGTCATTGTTGTTGTTAGGTGCCATCAAGTCATCTCTGACTCTCAGTGACCTTGTGTACAACAGAATGAAACACTGTCTGGTCCTGTGCCAGCATCACTATCACTGCTATGCCTGAGCCCATGGTTGTAGCCACTGTGTCAATCCATATTGTTGAGGGCCTTCCCCTTTTTCATTGACCCTCCACTTTACCAAGCATGATATCCTTCTCCACAGAATAGTCCCTTTGGCAACATGATCAAAGTAAGTGTGATGAAATCTGGCCATTCTTGCTTCCAAGGAGCATTCTGGCTGGACATCTTCCAGAACAGATTTATTAGTTCTTTCAGCAGTCCATGGTACTCTCAGTATTCTTCACCAATACTGCAACTCAAAAGCATCAACTCTATTTCAGTCTTCCTTATTTATTGTCCAGCTCTCACATGAAGATGAGATGATTGAAAACACCATGGTCTGGGTTAGACAAACCTTAGTCTTCAAGGAGACATCTTTGTTCTTCAGCACTTGAAAGAGGTGATTTTGCAGCAGATTTGCCCAATGTAATAAGTCTTCTGATGTTGACTACTGCATCCATTGGTGTTGATTGTAGAACCAAGTAATATGAAGTCTTTGACAACGTCAATCTTTCCTCCATTCATTGTGATACTGATAATTGGCCCATTTGTGAGTATTTTTGTTTATATTGAGATGTAATCCATACTGCAGACTGTATTCTTCAGTCTTCATCAGTAAGTGCTTCAAGTCATCCTCACTTTCAGCAAGCAAAATTGTGTTGTCATCATATCGCTGGTTGTTAATGATTCTTCCTCCAATCCTAACGCCATGTTCTTCTTCATATAGTCTAGCTTCTCAGATTATTTGCTCAGCATAAAGATTGAATAAGTATGGTGAAAAGATACAACCCTGACACACTCCCTTCTTGATTTTAAAACATGCAGTGTCCCCTTGTTTTGTTTGAATGACAGCCTCCTGGTCTGCGTACAGTTTCCTCATGAGTACGATTAAGTGTTCTGGAATTCCCATTCTTCTCAATGTTAGCCACAATTTGTTATGATCCACATAATCTAATGTTTTTGCTTAGTCAATATCTTTCTGGTATTCTTTGCTTTGAGGCGGGATCCATCTGATATCAGCAATGATATTCCTCACTCCACGTCCTCTTCTGAATCCAGCTTGTATTTCTGGAACTTCTCTGTCAACATACTGGTGCAACCATTTTTGAATTATCTTTGGTAAGATTTTAATTGCATGAGATATTAATGATATTATTTGATAATTTCCACATTCTGTGGAATCATTTTTCTTTGGAATGGGCACAAATATGGATCTCTTCCTGTCAGTTGGTGAGGTAGATGTCTTCCAAATCTCTTAGCATAGCTGAGTGAGTGCCTTCAGTGGGGCATCTGTTTGTTGAAACATCTCAATGGGTAGAAATACTTCTACTACCCATCAAATTGATATCAATTCCTGTACCTTTGTTCTTTGCCAAATTATTTCAGTGCAGCTTCGACTTCTTGCTTCAATACCATTGGTTCTTGAAAGTATGCCACCTCCTGAAATGGATTAAGATTTACCTATTCTTTTTGGTTCAGTGACTTTGCGTAGTCTTTCCACCTTCTTTTGATGCTTCTTGTATCATTTAATATTTTGCCCACAGAATCTTTCAATATTGCAACTCAATTCTTTCAGCTTGAGAAATATCGAGTGTGTTCTTCCCTTTTGGGTTTCTACCTCTAGGTCTTTGAACATTTCATTATAGTAATTGGCTTTGTCTGCTCAAGCTGCTCTTTGAAATCTGTTCAGCTCTTTTATCTTATCATTTCTTCCATTTGCTTTAACTACTCTTCACTCAAGGGCAAGTTTCAGAGTCTCTTCTGACATCCATTTTGGTCTTTTCTTTCTTTCTTGTCTTTTTAATGACCTTTTGCTTTCTTCATGGATGATGGCTCTTGATGTCATCCCACAGTTCTTCTGTTTTCAGTAATTCATGTTCAATGCATCGAATCTATTCTTTAGATGGTCTCTCAATTCAGAAGGGATATATTTAAGGTCATATTTTGGCTCTTGTGGGCTTGTTTTAGTTGTCTTCAACTTCAAGTTGAACTTCCATTTGAGCAGTTGATGGCCTGTTCCACAATTGACCCTTGGCCTGGTTTTGGCTGAAGATATCGGGCTTTTCCATTCCCTCTTGCCACAAGTGTAGTCAATCTGATTCCTGTGTACTCCATCTGGTGAATCCACATGTATAACCATTTATGTTGTTGAGAAAAGGTATTTGCAATGAATAAGTTGTTGATCTTGCAAAATTCTATCATCCACCCTCCAGCATTATTTCTGTCACCACAGCCAAAATTTCCAACTACTTCTTTATTTCCTATTTTTGCATTCCAATATGTGTGAAAATAAACACATCTTGATTGTGTGTTTGGTCAATTTCAGACTGCAGAAGTTGATAAAAATCTTCAATCCTTCATCTTTGGCTTTGGTGGTTGCTGCGTAATTTTGAATAATAGCAATATTAACTGGTCTTCCTTGTAGGCTTATGGATATTATCCTATCGTTGACAGCATTGTACTTCAGGACAGATCTTGAAACAACCTTTGTGATAATGAGTGTATGTCATTCCTCTTCAAATTGTCATTCCTGGCATAGTAGATCGTATGGTTGGCTGATTCAAAATGGCCAAAACCAGTCCTTTTCAGCTCACTAATGCCTAGGATATCAATGTTTATGTGTTCCATTTCATGTTTGACAATTTCCAATTTTCCTAGATTCATACTTCATAAATTTCATGTTCTGATTATTAATGGATGTTTACAACTGTTTCTCTTCAATGTTTCTCCACATTAGCACATGGAAGTCCTGAAAGACTTATTTTATCCACATCAATAAGGTTGATTCTCCTCTGATAAGGCAGCTCTTTCCCAGTCATATTTTGAGTGCCTTCCACCCCAAGAGGCTCATCTTCTTGCACTGTGTCAGAAAATGTTTCCAAGCTATTCATAAAGTTGCCCAGGAATGTATCAGACAATGTTTCTCTGCTATTCATAAGGTTTTCCCTGACCAATTTTTTATAAGTGGATGGCGTCTTCATTCTTCCTAGTCTGTCCCTGTCTGTAAGCTGCTTTGAAACTGTGCACCATGTGGAATTCTGCTGGCATTTGAAACAGTGGTGGCACAGCCTCAAACCTCACAACAACATGCAAGCCCCACAGGGTGACAAACTGAGAGAGAAGTTTTTCTCCCTTAGCTGTTGGAAACCTCTCCACCATCCCCTTACCTAAATCCTACCTTGATCCTTCCACTTTGTGGTCCCTGGCCACTCTTTCCCTTTCCTGGCTCTGGGGGCTGGGGTCTGCCTGCATCCCACCCTTACCTGGTTCCTGCCACTCCTGTGGTCTCCAGCTGCTCCCTCCCTTTCCTGGCTCTAAGAGGTTTGGACCTTGCCTGCCTCACCCCTTGCTTGCATCCTGCTGCTCCCGTGGTCCCAAGCTGCTCCCTCTCTTTCCTGGCTCTAGTGGCTGGGCCCTATATATAGGCTTCTTAAACAGAGTCAGTTTGTGTTTAGAGTTTCTTCGGATTCCTCTCTACTCAGAAAAATATCATGCTCCTGTTACACAGATATTTGACACTATCTGAAAAATTGTATCCTGATAAGTGAGGCATTACCTAGATCTTTTTATTAATATAGATATTAAATATAGACATTATTGATATTAAATAAATAAATAAATAAAAGCCTCACTGCCATTGAATCATTTCTGATTCATAATGACCCCCACTGGGTTTCCAACCCTGCAAATATTTGCGTAAGTAGATTGCCCCATCTTCCTTCCATGGAGTGGCTGGTGAGTTTGAACTGCTGACCATTAGCAGTCAAATGCCTTAGGCATTGCATCACTAGAGCTCATTATTATTAATATAGATATTTTATTATTAATATACATATTGAATGAGGTATAGGACAAGACAGTATAAAACTATAAAGTTTTCTACTTGAGTACAATTCAGCATATCATAAGAAGTAGGGGCAGACCACTCAGTTGGTCTTTGAAAAAATGAGTGGAGCATTATTAATAACAATAATAGTATCTGTCAGTTATTGAACATTCTTCTGCAGGACCACTGGATTATTCATCTCTATGTAGCACTTTACACATTGTATTAGTTGTAAATGAAGTCCCCTGGATTGTTCAGTGTGATATGGGGTTCTCTTTTTTAGCAGTATGTTGAACATTGCACATGCATTATTTCACTTAATCATGAAAATAACCATGAAGTAATAATAATATACTAAATGGTAGATATTTACTGGATGGTAATTTTTTGCTAAGGATTCTGACAATTTTTTTTAGTGATTTGATTTTCACAATAGCACTATAAATTTAGGATTATTATTATTTCTCCTCTTGTTCTATAAATGAGGAAATAGGGATTGTTGTTGTTGTTGTTATGTGCCGTCGAGTCAAACCTGACTCATGGCGACCCCTCATTGGGTTTCCAAGGCAGTATCACTACGGAAGTAGGATTGCCCAACCTTCCTTCCGAGGAGTGGCTGGTGGGTTTGAACCACCACCCGTCTGGTTTCTAAATTTCTTGTTCAGTAGCTAGTAAATGTTGGAGACAAGACACAGGGATATATGTATATATTAATCTCCCATGATTGGTGCTACCCAACTTTGAGCCTACTGTTAGACTCTCCCTGGCCTTAGGTAGCTGCCAGGCATGCCCTCAAGTTAGCACTCTTTGGCTATTGGTTGGAGTCTAACAAATGTCTTTCACTTGGGCTGCTAGGCACAACTATACCAGTTGTGTGTTACATAAACTAGAAAGCATATCCTAGCCTGAAGCCAGTTATGTGTAAAATCATATGAGGCAGACCCCACCTTCTAGGAAGTGGGGTCTCTGACAAAGCATTATCAGGAATTTTGTGGTTGATTATAATAGAGACCTCCCTTTGACACACATTGCAGATGAGTAGTTTAAAGTTCTTTGAACATGTTAGGCAGCTGATGAACTAAAGCTAGTTGTAGTCAGAGTCATAACAATGTATGTCCATAAATACTAACAGCAGATGTATAACCAAGAAACAGAGAAGATGCCCTTTGTAAGAGCAAGGTAAAACTGCACTACTCTTAGCTCTAGTTGGAGTAGTTATTCCTACTCTAGTAGGAGTGTTGGCATAGGTACACAGCCCTTTTCCTTTATATTTCATGAATATCAGCCTACGATCCATAAACATCAATCTTGATATGCTCGCAAAGATAAGGCCCCAAATGTGTCTGATTCCTTCAGCCTTCTAGCTTTCATTCATTGACTTCTTAACAAAGGAAAAGTAAAATGAATGAGCCCTATAAAAACTACTTTATGTGGCAACATACACTTTTGGTTGACCACCCATCAGGCTCTGTTTTTCCTGTCAGAGCCTCAACTTTATTTAAGTGCTCTTCCTTCATTCCTCAGTGACTCAGGGGCAAATTCTGATTACTTTTCGCCATCAAGTCAATTCCAACACACAGTGACCCTATAGGACAGAGTAAAACTGCCCCCTGGTTGTAATCTTTATGAAAACAGGCTGCTAAATCTTTCCCCTGTAGAACAGCTAATGGGTTCAAACCACCAACCTTTTGATTAGCAGCCAAACACTTACCTACTACACCACCACCGACTAGTGAAAGTTCACCGCGGTACCTCATATCCTTGCAAGTGATTCACTTAATCATGGGTATCTGACCCCGTTTTTGACACTATGATATGAGGAGAGAATTGCTGGAGGTCTTCAGAAGAGAAATCCTCATTCTTAAAGAAAGACACAGGAAAAAAAATAGTCCCTTTCCTTCTACTGATCACTGTAGTGTCTGGCTTCCTGGAACTGCAGTAAATATATTGCAAGCATGAAAAGAACAAATCTGAGTGACACCACGATAATATCATTGATTTAACTAATCTTGGAGTTGCTTTTTCTTTGGACTTGCATTTAAAAGAAAGTTTTTCTCTGGATTTTCTATCATTTCTATTTGAAAGCATTCTAACTGTCCTGGTGTGGAGCAAATCTATGCAAACTCATTTCCTGCAAGATAGGAGGAGAGTAGGACACATGGCAGAAATAACATTGAGAATAAATTTGTTCTTTCATTTAATTTGTTCATTGAGAACAAATTAAATCTTTATACCCATTGCCATCGAGTAGCTTCTGACTCATAACGACCCTCATTGGGTTTCCAAGGTGGCAAATCTTTAAGGAAGTGGATTGTCCCATCTTTCTTCCACTGAGAGGCTGGTGGGTTTGAACTGTCAAACTTCTTATTGGCAGTCAAAGGCCTTAGGCACTGTACCACCAGAACTCCTTTTAAGTCCTTATATTTGGGCCTGAAATCCTGTGTTCAGCAACTTGGGTACTGCTGCATAAAACTCTACCCCCGGTCATCACAGTGTTTGAATAAATTGCACGATAAGTTGGAATCCCCACTAGAAATATCCCAGCCTTGTTTCACGAGGGTGTCAAATCATTAACACAATTTTAGCTGGCTTAGAAATCTTAAACTCAGGGTTACAGTGAACTGGAAAATGCAAATCTTCCGTAGATAGTGTAAAAATTTCTAATACAGGATTTGAATAGAGACTGACAGATGTGTCTTAGTCTGGTCTCTTAGCTCTTAGAAAGCTCTTTACATACTTTATGTACTTACATACATAGCTGTTTACATACTTACTCTAAGTTGTCTTTACCGTGCCTATGACAGCCTCCATCAGCTGCTCCCTCTTCTTTCAAGGCTGCCTCTCTGCTTCCCTCTTTCCACTTCTGATGTTCTGGCCTCCGGAGCAATCACTCTGACATTGTGAACTTTAGGACCAAATGTTCTGCGTGCATTACATGAGCAGCCTCCCAATTACATTCAACTTTGCATATAAATTATCACCATCTTCCCTGGACCTTCAGCAGACCTGCTGCTACAGCTAATATGTAATCCCTTTGATGGGGGGCGGGTAGGGTTTCTATCTTTTAGAAAATGTAAGGGCTCAGAAGTGGTATCAAGAGAAAGAGGAAATAGTGAATGCTCACAGTTTTTACTGGGGAAGGATAGCCTAAGCGATACAGACTTGCTTCTTGGCCTAAAAGAGACCCATTGACCCTTATATATTAGCTTCTTAGGAGTGCTGTGACATACTACACCCTGAGTGTCTTACAAGAACAGAGTATTATTGTCTCATAGCTCTGGAGGCTAGAAGTCAGATCAGGATGATGACTGTCTTGATTACTTCTGAGGGCTCTGAGAGAGAATCTGTTCCATGCCTCTCTCCTAGCTTCTAGTGATAGCCAGCAATCCTTGGTATTTCTTGGCTTGTAGATGCATCAATCTCTGCCTTTATCTTCACACGGCTACATTCCTTCTGTGTCTCTTCCTGTGTTTCTTCTTCTTCTTTGTAAGAACAGCACTGATATTGGATTAGGATTCACACTACTCCAGTAAGACAGCAAGTTAACTGATAACATCTTCAGGGACCCTATTTTCAAACATGGTTACATTCATAGGTGCTAGGGGTTAGAACTTCAACATATCTTTTTTGGGGTACATTTCAATACATAATACATTACTTTTCCTGTCTTGAGACATTTTAAATTTAAAAAAAAAAAAAAAAATAGCTCTAATTTTTACCCACACACCTCCTGGGCTGGAACTGGCTTCTCTGGCAAGATCTGTTTCCAGGGCAGAAAATGTGATTTCTTTCTTCATTGAAGAAAGTGGATTGCAGAGCAGGGAAGCAATCCTGTCAGGAAAGGGGCTGCTTTAGATACTTGAGAGTAGAGTAAGAGGCATAAACAGGCCCAAGTTGAAGGCTTAACATTAAATTCATTGGACAGAAAAGAAAAGAAAAAAAAAATTGAATTGAACTCACCAACATGTTCAAAATATTGGTTTAGTACACTTATGAAAATAACATGCTGAGGTTGTGCAGTATACAAAAACATATTGCAGGCATTATTTACATAAAAATGGCGTATACAGAGGCCTTGTTGTTCAACAGCTAAGTGCTTGACTGCTAACTTAAATGTTGGTGGTTCAGATCCACCCAGTGGCTTGGCATGAGAAAAGATCTGGCAAGCTACCATAAAGATTTCACCCTAGAAAACTCTATGGGGCAGTTCTACTCTGTCACATGGAGTTACTATGAGTCAATATTAACTTGATGGCATCCAGCAACCACCACAACAACACAAGATCTTTAAAAGCAGAATCTGAGGCTGCTCCACCCATTCCCATCCAATTCACTCAGCAGAGGCAGATGTTTTAAATCTTTTCATTGTTTCTTGTGTTACTTGCCACCATATTTCTAAATAATATTGCTATTTCTTAAATTTTAAGATATTTTTAAAATATCTTCAATGAAAGATGAGGATATAACTCTTATACTAGAAGTTCCACATAATTGTTACCACTACCACCATCCTCACAATGTATTTATTAAATATTCAGTATTTATAGCTGAGCCAAGTGAGATAGTACAACAATATTTTCTTCTGGTACCACTTTTTTATTTCCCTGGAGTAAACAATTGCTTTTTTTTTTTTTCATCCACATAGTTTTGCTTTAAAATACGTATCACTGATTTATTTTGAAACTCTCTGCCAAAACTGGAAAACTTCTCTCAATAGGATCATACTCAAACTCCATTTTTTTCCATTATTAATCTTATTGTTGGCAAAGGAAGAAATGACCTACATAGTGGAATTTCAGGAAGTCATAGTATGTTATCTTATAAAACTTGTTGCTGTTAAGTCAATTCTGAACTCATAGTGACTCTGTTAAAGGTCTACCTCATTGTATTTATTGATGTTTCGGATTTTATTTTGAATATTTTATTTCATTCTTTTAGTGGTAGGGTATCTACTAGTCATTAAGTTCTACTGATGACCTTTATTTTTCTTTTTAATGCATTTTATTGAAATATAATTTATGTACAGTGAAATGCACAAAGCTAAAGTGACATGGGTCAATGCATTTTAAATTTTTTTTTTTTTTTGCAGTGTTCCCTCCCCTCCCCTCCAAACCATGGTAACTAACAAAGAAAGTTCCCATCTATATATAAATTTTTTCCTTGACTTTTTACCATAATGAACTAATACTATATTTGTTCATTTGTGATTAACTTCTTTCACTCAGCTGGTGGTGTAGTGCCTAAGGCATTTGACTGCTAACCAGAAGGGTGGTGGACTAAATTCACCAGCCACTCATTAGAAGGAAGGCTGGACAATCTACCTCCATAGTGATACCACCTCGGAAACCCAAGGAGGGGTCACCATGAGTTGGGTCTGACTCGACAGCAGTGAGTTTTATAATGATGATGACCTTCTTTGAAAATGTATGTACACTTAATAGAAATTGAGTAACCAGCATGGTGGTGTGACTAGATCTTGCATATTCCTTCTGCTGTGGCAGAGGGAGAGAGGCTGAGCAGGGGAAAGACAGCAACAGTGAAGAAGCTCAAGTGAAAAAAACAAACTCATTGCCATAAAGTTGATTATGACTCATAATGACTCTCATTAGGTTTCAAGTCAATAGATCTTACAGAAGCAGACATCCTCATCTCTTTTCCACAGAGTGGCCAGTGTGTTCGAACCAATGACACTTTGGTTAGCAGCCAAATGCCTTAACCACTGTACCACCAGAGTTCCTTAGTGAAAAAGAGCACTTTTTATTTCACTGTCATTCTGCCCAATTCCACCAAAGGGTTTCTATGCTTATTAAATATCCAACTGAAGGAGAGAGCATTAGTCATGTTTGAGACAGTAATATTTACAGCATTTTATACCCTGGAATGCACAATAAATGGGCCTTGCTTTTTAAGGCCACTACTATTAGTCTAGTGTCTCTTTGAAAATTTCTCTCACAGGTAAACAGCAATGATGCTTCTCTCTCTCTCTCTGACACACGCACACACACATCCCTCTATACATAGAGCCACACAGAGGAGAGTTTAAAATGACTGAGAGATTTGTTTTTGTCCTGCAGCATAAAACCACACAGCTTTCTCTCTTTGCCCTTCTATGGCTGTGTTGTTTGTAGTAGTGAGCAAGCAGAATAAAAAAGCAGAAAGAGTCTAACATTAAAAAAAAACATTTTGCTTTTCTTGCATTCACATAGGCACTTTCAGATATAAAACAAAGTTTAAATTGCAGGTGATGTTTAAAATAGACAACCAATATTTCCTTTGGTTACAGTTTTGGTTAAATGTCTAACAAATTTGAGAATACAACATTTCCATAACCAATATTGATGTGATCGTTAAAACTGTAACAACAACAACAAGTTGCTGTGCTTATGGGGTATTGACTCTCATATGAAAAAATATGTATGTATGTGTATGTGTATATATATATATCTATATCTATCTATATATATATCTCACACTGATTAAAACTGTACAGCTTTATATATAAGCCTCACCTAAAACAGAGGCTAATGTTTGCTCTACAACAAAAAAAATAGGAATTTGAGAAATACTAATTATTCTATTCACATAAATATGAAATATATTTTTTTAAATATAAACAAATCATATTTATTAAGAAACAAAGTGCATTCATTTCTTAAATGAAAAATGGTTGTGATACTTTTTAATCTGGAAATCTTTAATATCATATGATTTTCATCATTAAAATTAAATAACAATATTGAGATGGAGACTCTTGGTTAGCCCCCTGTCTTTCTACAAATAATAGATATGGCTTTAGGCTTCACTGTCAAATAAATCAAACCAAATCAAACTAATTCCTGCTGAGTCGATTCTGATTTGTGGCAACCTCTTGTGTGTCAGAATAGAACTGTGTTACATACGATGTCCAATGGCTTATTTTTTGAAAGTAGATTGCCATGCTTTTCTTTTGAGGTACTTTTGGGTGTACTCAATACTTTCAGTTAACAGCCAAGCATTTCAACTCTTTAAAGCATCCTGGGACTCCTCTCTGTTATACAGACCAACCATATGGTACTAGGGAAATGGTGTTCTTTCCATTTCAATGAAAAGGGTACAAGAAACTGACAAGCACATTAACTGTCTAAATAGCTAACATTTCATTAGCTTCATATCATACTGGGGTCACAACATAGGAACTCCTGGGTTCCTTTCCAATCTCAGTCTTAGAGGCCTGAAGGCTAGTGGTTGTTCCCACAGGGCTGCTTTCTGGCTCACATGTCACCAAGCAACACTGAGATTTTGTAGTCTACGCATATGGATAATCTCCCTTTTGTAAGTGGGTGCATCTTAAGAAGAGCTGGAAAACTCAGATGGCGGTTTCCACTTCCTTTTGGTGAGGTAACCAACTCATTAAATCTAAATGGGAAGGACATTTTATTATGAAGAGTCAGATCCCAAGATTTAGTTGCCCACTTTTCACCAGCTATCCCCTTCTGCTTAAACCTTTGTATTCACTAATAGTCTTTCTCTAAGGTATACAATCTTGTCATGGATATAAAAATATCACTGCAAGGCTGCTCATTTGGCCTAAATCATTCAGCTGTTAACAATGACAGGGAGGGTGTACGAACCACACTGGAGGCAGGAGGACAGCTGTCCCACTCTCTATTTGTTGTCACTGGGCAAAGAAATGCTGAGGTTTTAATAAGATCATAAAGTAGAGCGACAAACTGGCATGATAGGTAGTTTTCATTAGCATTCAGAATGCCTGGGATAATAAATTGGAGCAATTGAGCAGAAATGGCCAATTTGATTATTCAACATTTTTCAACACCAGCTCAAGCAGCTGGACCCGGAGCAGTTTTGCTGACTTCTCCCCACACAATTGTGCTGCCAGGGCACAGGTGAAAGCGCAGCAATCATTTTCTCCTACCCAGACTCTGGACATGAGAACCTTGGACAGTGTCTCACATGCTTGGTGAGTAGGGATTGATGATTGGGAGGAGGAAGTCGTCATATATCCAAGCAGTGGAGGTGGTAGAGTTTGACTGACTGACTTTCTTTTATTGAAACAGGCCTATGCTTTAGAGAAAACACTGGTGCAAAGCAACATGAGGGGAGCCCTACACACATAGCAATTTACATTCCTGACAGAAGGGCTATCAGTCAAACCTAGTTTTCCTGTAGAAACTCTAATATAGTGCAAGACTGGCCTTTCTTTAATTCACTGTGGCCAAGAAGCTGAGGGTCAGCTTTTGCAGAAATGTTATCAAACCATCATAATCAACTAGACAGGTACTATAAACATTATGTATACATTGATTAGATAGGGCAGTATCTTAAGCAATCAGAGAAATGCATATTTAGTACAACAGGAATATTTGGACCACTATAGGAGCTCTGGTAGCACAGTGGCTAAAGCACTTGACTGCTAACCAGCAGGCTGGTGGTTCAAACCCACCAGCCACTCCTCGGAAGGAAGGTTGGGCAATCCTACTTCCGTAGTGATACTGCCTCGGAAACCCAAGGAGGGGTCGCTATGAGTCGGGACCGACTCGACAGCATATAACAACAACAACAATAAAATTCTTGCAGTTTTTTTGTGCTTCCTGATTATTTTAATGGCATTCAATTAAAAATAACTTTAAATATTAAAAATTGTTAATGAGAACATGAATTAAGAAGTTCATCAGAATTGATGAGTATAGGCTGGCTTCTTCAGATATTTTCACAGACATCTTTGAGGAACTTTGAGAGCCACATCATAGCTTTATAAGTAACTGATCTACAAAGTTCTGTTTTGACATCTTATTTCCTTTATACCATAGTATCTCAGGTAAAAATAGACACTGAAATCACATGATTCTACTTTTTTGAACAGAGAGCCTTTGGCTTTCTTGAGTTGTCATCTCATTAGTACTAGAAACTTGGCCTCACACTCTGGTGTCATGGAGGAGAAGCATACTTTTAACTGAAGTCATAGAAAAACTCCAAGACATTCAGGCTGAAATTGATTTTGATGCCACATCTCTAACATTTATGTTCACCAATTCAACCACAGACTATATATATATTGATGCATGATAGAGGATTATAATTTTCCTTCAGTGTCTTTTGGGGTGGGGTATCAATCAGTATCTAAAGATTAAATATACTGCATGGACATAAAGTAATTATATTGTCAGGATATTATGCATACATGCATATGTATACAAATTAATTTCACCATTGAAATAGCTTTTTTCGGAAACTACCCAAATATCCAGTGACTATTATTTTTGAAATTATTGAAACAATTTTGGAACTTCATAGATGTTTTAATAGTCATATTATAAAAATTAACCTTATTATAAAGTTAAATTGCACCCTAAACTAACCAAATATTTATTTCCCACTCTCCTCCTCCTTTCCTTGCTTCATTCAGTTCATTATGCTTCCTAGCATTCTCTCAGTTCTTCAGCCAACAGCGTAAAGAATCTCACAGAAGATATGTACTGGAGCCAACCTAAAGCTAAGAGACATAAGATGAGCTTAGGAATGAGGTTTTGGAGATTGGCAAGCACTGAGAATCCTCCCTGAAGCTGGAACACAGGGAGAACCTAAAAGGGCAACAGCATGTGAAATCTTATACTTAGAATATTAAAGAGGTGCGTTCTGCAGTTCAGACTCAAGTTTAAATCCTTATCTGAATACTCATAGCAGTGTGTGACTCAACTAGATGGACCTCTGAGCATTAGTTTTCTTATATTTAAAGTAATAATAATAATTTAACTACATCATAGGATTATTATGAGAGATTATCACGTGTAAAATACCAGAAGTTGTTCATGGGCAGAATGTAGACCTCTTCTCTCCTTTATCAATGCTCACTTTCTTGATAGTCTCCTATAATCTCATAGGAGCTCTGGTGGTGTGGTGTCTAAGGCATTTGACTGCTAACCAGAAGGCTGGTGGTTCAAACCCACAAATCACTCCTCAGAAGGAAGTTTGGAAAATCTACTTTGGTAGTGATACCCCCTTGGAAACCCAAGGAGGGGTCACTATGAGTCAGATTCAACTCGACAGTAGTGGGTTTGGTTTTGGTTTTGAGTGTGTTACATGTCTTCATTAGCTTGATCCACTATTCACACCCTGCCTGCTTTGTGCCCTGCAGGCAAATTGGTATGGGCTATATTATTGTTGTTGTTATGTGCCATCGAGTCGTACCCGACTCATAGTGACCCCTCCTTGGATTTCCAAGGTGGTATCACTGAGGAAGTAGATTGCCCAAACTTCCTTCTGAAGAGTGGCTGGTGGGTTTGAACCATCAGTCTTCTGGTTAACAGGGTCATGTGCCTTAGGCACTATGGTACCAGAGCTCCTATGGACTATATTATGAGTTGACATTTTTTTTTTTTTTTTTTTTTGGGTAAAGGGCTACATGAAAAATATTTGAGGCCTTGCAGGTCAAATGATCTATGTTGCAACTACTCAGCTGTATGCTGTGAATGCAGCCATAGGGAATATGAAAATAAATAAGGATAACTGTATTCCAACAAAACTTTATTTACAAAACAAGGTAGGAGGCCAAATTGGGTCCATGGGTCATAGTTTCCCAACTCTTGGAATATATAGAACATTTCCATTGTTCTATGGATTTCATTGAGTTTGGTCAATGGGAACATTAGTAAGTAATGAAAGGGAGAAAGGAGAGGAGAGAAAGGCAGGCATTTATACAGCCAGGCATTTGCAGGGTCATTGTAGCCTGGATGCATACCTCAACCAACGGGCGCAGCTCCTGTCAGGTGGCCCACTCTTCAATGCATTTTTTTTTTTTTCAGTGTTCCCTCCCCTCCCCTCCCATCCCTGGTAACTAACAAAGAAAGTTCCTTCCATATATAAACCTTGACTCAAGTGGCCCATTCCTAAAAGCAGTTTCTGTCTGTAGGTTCTCGCAACAGCTTTCTCCCTCATCCCTTCAGGCTGATAGGGGTAACAGCAAATGCTGTTCCTTATAGTTTATAGACATTTTGCTCATAGTTTTGTAATAGGTTCTTCATTAAACTTTCTTCAAATTACTTAATTTGAATGTACCAACTATTTCTTTTAGGATCCTAACCTCTTCAAACATCTCCCTATTTCTACCTTTGCACTCTGCCTACCCTACCTCCAGCACCCAATCCATTTTTAGTGGCTTACCATTTCTCTCAGAGTAAAAGCCTAAATCCTTATAATGGCCTGTAAGATCCTACATAATCTGTCTCTCATTAATCATTACCTCTCAGACTTCATTTTTTTTTTTTTCTTTTCCACTAACTCCACTCCAGGGTCATTAGCTTCCACTTAATTACTGGAACCCATCAGCTTACTCTTGTTTCAGGTCTTTGCACTAGGTCTTCTTTCAAATACCCAAGGAGCTGAATCTGGTATTAGAATATAAGCTCCATGAGGGCAAGGGTTTTTGACTATTTTGTACATTGATGTATTATTTATAACTGAATAGAATATTGTTGTGTGCCATTGAGTCAATTTCCATGAATAGAGACTGTATATGAGAGAGTAGACCTGTCCCATAAATATTCCTAGGCTGTATTCTTTATAGGAGGAGCTCTGGTGACATAGTGTCTAAGGCATTCTACTGCTAAGCAGAAGGCTGGCAGTTCAAATCCACCAGCCACTTCTGGGAAGGTAGATGGAGCAATCTACTTCCATAGAAATACTGCCTTGGAAACCCAAGGAGGGGTCACTATGAGTCGGATCCCACTCAATGGCAGTGAGTTTATTTCTTTGTTCGGTGTAGTCTTTATGGAAGCAGATCACCATGGAGCAGCTAGTGAGTTTGAACTGCTAACCACTGGGTTAGCAGCTGAATACTTAACCATAAGTATGCAATA
>NW_006921611.1:1873146-1889511 GCF_000298275.1 Orycteropus afer afer
AATTTTGGTCAATGACATGAGACAAAGTATATGTGAACTGCTGTATGAAAAGTGAATTTACTCTGTAAATCTTCACCCAAATCCTAATGAAAAAAAAAAAAAAAGTACTCTGGATTTAGGTAGCCCTGGGTAGTGCAAAACAGGTGTATTCTCAACCTTTAATTGAAGGGGTAGCAGTTTGAACTCACCTACAGGTTAGGAGCTCGAGTAGCATAGTTCTGAAGGCACTTGACTGCTAACCAGAAGGCTGGAGGTTCAAACCCACCAGCCACTCCTTGGGAGGAAGATGGGGCATTCAGCTTCTGTAGTGATACTGCCTCGGAAACCAAGGAGGGGTTGCTATGAGTGAGGTCTGACTCGATGGTACATAACAACAACAACAACAGAAGCTACTCAAACAAAAAGCCTGGCAATCTGCTTCTGAAAGACCCCAGCTTTGAAAACCCTATGGAATACAGTTTTATTGTGCACACGTAAAGTTGTCGTGAATCAGCATCAACTTGAATGCAATGGGTTTGCTTTTTGGCCTACCGTAGAATTTTAGCACACTTAGGGTGGAATATGTGTTCTGCTTCATATTTTACATCTTTCTTTCCCTCTTGTCCTACTTTGTTACTCCTGACTTAGTTATCTAAAGCAGCTGTAAAAGATATACCACAAGTAGATGGATTCAACAAACAAATTTCTTCTCTCACTTGTTACAAGGCTGGAAGTCAGAATTCAGGGTGTTAGCTCTAAGAGAAGGCTATCCCTCTCTGTCAGATCTGGGGGAAGGTCTTTTTCTCTTTTCAGCATCTGTGGGCCTGGCATCCCATGGGGATCTGCATGTGTCTTGATATCAGTCTTCTCCTGAGTACAGGTGGTTTTCAGCACAGGGACCTAGGATCAAAGAACACACTCCACTCCCAGCTCTTCTTTCTTGGTGGTACTGAGGTCTCTCTGATCTCTGTTTGCTTGTTCAATTTCTTCTATATCTCATAAGATATTGACTCAAGATACAACTTAATCCTGTAGATTGTATCCTGCATCATTAACATCATAGAAATTAGGATTTACAACACAAAGAATAATTACATTAAATCACAAAATAGATCACATAATACTGAGAATCATGACCTAGCCAAGCTGACACATACTTTTGGGAGACACAATTCAACTCATAACATTCCCTTTCTTCCTCTTTAAGCCCTTAAATTAAGTGTTTATTTTTATAATTGCTTAGAAAATTAATAGAAATCTAAATTTAAAAAATCAAGCACAAATCTCACCTTCTCAACCTATCATATAGATTTCAATAATCAATGTTCCTTCCCAATTGCTATTTATATGTGTGTACTGTTTTATAGCAAACATAATGTAGTAACTGTCTCTTTATTTTACTTTATTTTGTCTTAATTTTTCCAAAATAATTTTTTTTTCTGATTATCTAATATATGCATGTTAGAAAAAAGTAGAGTACATAAAATATGAAAAAAGGAAATAATGAAATATCACCACCTGTGATATCATTTTGATGATCACTCTTCAGGGCAGTTCTCTATGCATATGTATGCATACACATATATTTTCTTCTAAAAATGACATTTCATGATATATGTAGCTTTTATCAACCCAAGGAGGGGTCACTATGAGTCAAAATAAGTGAAAATAGATGAATAAAAATAAACGAATAAAAATGCAGTTTCTCTAGCCTGGTACTAGCCTGGTATATAATATTTTATCCATGCTTTCTCAAGTTTTCTTCAGATTGAGATTTTAATTACTTTTCTAAAGGAATTAGAATGTTACAAACTCAAGTATTTATGGACCATTTTAAAGCAAGAAATAACATATATTATAATATATATATATATATATATATATATATATATCATTCTAAACCCTGAATATTGACTTAGTTATTTGTTAAAATGTTACTTAATATACACTAACATATAACTCAATATAAGTTCTCTATGTAATTTATAGCTCTTAGGTAAAACCAAAACAAGTTTATAAATTAAATATGAAAACAACACAGTAAAATCAATACAATTCATATTAATAACATTAATTTAATATGATGCATGATGCTATTTGGATGAAAATAAATTGCTAATGTTTGGTTTAATGATTGAAAGATACAGTTTCAATTTTGGGGCCCTTGTTTAATCTTTTTCAGCATTTTTTACTTCAATAATGCTGAAAATGTTAATTTGTTACTTGTGTTTTCCTAAATCATATTAGTATCTTTAAGGCATTCCTGATTAGTTCAGATCAATCAGACCACATGCTTAATCAAAACTGCCATCAATTAATTCATGATTGCCAATTTTAATGAAGTTTCATTCTGTAAAAGTGTCTTATTCAATTAAACTTTCTGGTAATCTTAGCATTGATGCATTATTTAAATGTGCTTTAAAACAGTCCATTTTTGCTTGTGGTAGGAATAACACAGTTATCACTATCACCTTACTCTTACTGTGCTAATAATACAGAAATGGGTATCTTTGCAGGGTACCAGCTGGCAATCTGCCTACACTTCTAAGAGCTCTGATGCAGTTTCATTTGTGTGAAGTTGTGGGCTGTGTGATGGCTCTATATTCTTATTCCTTTTCTCTATTTCAATCAAGGTAAAATACAGATGTGTATACAAAATATTCCATGACCTTAATTGGTTATCACTTGGAAGGAATATGGTTGTAAACACAAACTTGTACTTTCAAATTAGTTGTCCAGAGTAGTGATTGTTGTTGATATTAATTGCCCTCAAGTTGAATCAGACTTATGATGACCTTTATGTGTGCACAGTAGAACATCCCTATAGTGTTTCCAAAGCTGTGACCTTTTGGAAGAAGATCACCAGACTTGTCTTCCAAGGCACCTCTCCAAAAACTCCAAACTCAATGCCATAGAGTCAATTATGATTCAAGTTGACCCCTTGGCCTTCCAAGCTGTAAATCTTTATGGAAGCAAACTGCCCCATCTTTCTTCCACTGAGTGGCTGGTGATTTTAAACTACTGACCTTTTGGTTAGCAGCCAAATGCCTTAACCACTACTTCACCAGAGGTAAGTGGGTTCAAACCACCAATATTACAGTTAGTAGTTAAGTGCTTAACCATTTACATCACCTAGAGAATGGCTCCAACCCAAAGACTCATTGTCGTGGAGTTGATTCTGACTCATAACAACCCTTTGGTGACAGTAGAACTACCCCATGGTATTTGCAAAGCTGCAAATCTTTATGGGAGCAGATTGTCACATCTTTCTGCTGTGGAATAGCTGATGGTTTCAAACCCCTGAACTTTTTGTTAGCAGCCAAATGCTTAACCACTGTGCCACCAGGGCTTCTTATATATTTCATATAATCATCACTATAAGAAGACAAAAAACAGATTTTCTTAGAGACTTCTCTGACCTGAAAGAACAGAAGTCCTATACTCCAGATTAAAAAAAAAAAAAAAAAACACTGATTTAATTGGTATTAGAATCTACATGAGGTTCTAGAGTAGTGCAATTACTTAACACACTCAGCTGCTAACAGAAAGGTTGGAAGTTCAAATCTACCAGAGTTGCCTGAGAAAAAAGGCCTGGCAATCTCCTTCCAAAAATTAGCCATTGAAGGTCCTATGGAGCTCATTTCTATTCTGACACACATGGGGTTGCAATGAGTTGGAGTAACTAGGTGGTAACTGATGACTTTTTTGCTTTTATTTCATTTTGTTTTGGTTTTGTTTTAAATCCAGAAGGTCCATTTCACCATTTACAGCCTATTCAAGCCTGGGCAAATTACTTACTCTTTCTGAACTCATTTTCCTTACTTGTAAAATGATTATTATTCCCATTGCTCACATGAGAAAATAAACATTGTGGAATTGTGGTGAGGATTTAATGAATTGATTCAAGTCAAATGCCAGCCAGAACTAAGATTTACCAAACTCTTAGTTGCCACTACAAACAGCAGCTCATATAGCCTCTAGCCCCAGAGAAAAAGCCCAAGGAGCTTCAACAGTTCATTTATTGAGTTCCTAAATCACTCTACAGAGTGAGTGATTATAGACTTAATCACCAGCAAGATATTAAGACCTAATTTTACAACTACACCATTATATACCTTCCCAAAAAACAAGGGGGCAATCTGTTTGCATATAATCAGTCCCTGATCTAATAGAAGCATTTTTCTTTTCTAAGGTTAAGTCCTAAACTCAGTCCAGAGACAGCAGGCCAGTTAAATATATATTCAAATGAGTTTGTACAAATACCCTTAAGGATCAGTGTTTAGGGTACAGGAACATACAAGATAATTAAAAAAAGTTGTGTGGATGTTGAAGTGTTCCAGCACATACTTTAAAAAGCTTTCCATATCTGACCCCAGTAAAATAAGAACTAGTGCAGACTGTGACACTTCCATCTGAAGAGCATTTTTCAATTCATTCATAGACATTTATTCTATCCTATTTTTCCTTTCAAGCACTCAGAACTCCCTGGAGGAGAGAGTACTATACTGGAGAAAAACATGCATAGACACCTGAACACAATACAGTATGAGACATACTATGTTACTTTAAAGACTGGAGGAGCTCTGGTGCATAGTGCCTAAGGCATATGACTGCTACCCAGAGGGCTGGCTGTTCAAATACACCAGCCACTCCTCAGAAGGAAGACTGGGCAATCAACTTCCGTAGCAATACTGCCTCAGAAACTCAAAGGAGGAGTTGCTATGTGCTATGCGTTGGATCTGACTCCAGACACTGAGTTATTATTTTATTATTTTTTTTCTTTTTTGGTATTAAAGGGTGAGAAGTTGAAAGGAGTTATATCTTTGTATAGAGAAGGGGAACTTACTACCACCAAGAAAGAGGAGAAAGGAGTGGATCATGTCCTTTGGACCAAGGGTTCCTATGCTGGGATCCTCCTAAGAACAAGAGACACACAGAGAGAAAGTCTTCCCTTAGAGCTGGCACTCTGTACTCAGACTTCTAGCCTCCTAAACTCTAAGAAGCTGGGAGTTGCTCTTTTTTAATGCCAGGGCCTGAGGTAGAAGGGCCCAGGGCTTAGAGTCTGATTTGTTCTTGGAGGTGCCTCTTAATAAAGGCTGGGGCCTGAGGTAGGTGGGCCCAAGGCTTAGAGGCAGTTTTTTGCTTGGGGGTGGCTCTATATTAAGGCCAGGGCCCGAGGTAGGTGGGCCAGGGCTTGGGGGTTGCTTTTCGCTTGTGGATGGCTCTATTTTAAGGCCATTGCCTGAGGTAGGCAGGGGTAGAGGGGTTAGGAACAACTAGAGGAGATAAACTTGTCTGTCAGCTTGTCATCCTGTGGTGGTTTATGTGTTGCTGTGAGGCTGGAGGCTTTGTCACTGTGTTGCAAAATGCCAGGAGGGTTACCCATGGTGGACAGGTTTTGGCAGAGCTTCTGGGCTAAGACAGACTTGGAAGAACAAAGAATTTGCACTTCTCAAAGAATTTGCCAGTGAAAATCATATGAACAGCAATGAAAGACTGTCTGAAATATTACTGGAAAACTTTACGAATAGCTCTGAAACACTGTCTGATATAATGTAGGAAGATGAGCCCATCAGGTTGGAAGGCACTCAAAATTTAACTGGGGAAGAGCTGACTTCTCAGAGTAGAGAGGACCTCAATGATATGAACAGAGTAAAGCTTCCAGGACCTCCATTGGCTGCTGATGTGGGATGACTCAAAATGAGTAGAAACATATGCAAACATCCATTAATAATTGGAATAGGAAATGTATGAAGTATGAATCTAGGAAAATCAGAAGCTGTGAAAAATGAAATGGAATGAGTAAAGATCAGTATCGTAGGCATTAATGAGTTGGAATCTACTGGTTTTGGCTATTTTGAATCAGACAACCATATGATCTACTATGCCGGGAACAACAAATTGAAGAGGAATGGTGTGGCATTCATCATCACAAAGAGTGTTTCAAGATCTGTCCTGAAGTACAATGCTGTCAGTGATAGAATAACATCCATACACCTACAAGAAAGACCAGTTAATACTACTATTATCCAAATTTACTCACCAAACACTAAATACTAGATGAGGGAATTGAAGATTTCTACCAACTTCTGTAGTCTGAAATTGACAGAACATGCAATCCAGATGTGTTGATTATCACTGGTAACTGGAATGCAAAAGTTTGAAACAAAGAAGGGCTACTGGTCACAGGAAAATATGACCTCAGAAATAGAAATAACACTGGAGATCACATGACAGAATTTTGTAAAACTGACAACATATTTCCTGCGAATACATTTTTTCAACAACATAAGCTATGACTGTACATGTGAACTTCACCAGATGGAATGCACAGGAATCAGATTGACTACATCTGTTGTAAGAGGCAATAGAGAAGTTCAACATCTTTGGCCAAAACAAGGTCAACAGCTGGCAGCTACAAATTAACTTTTTGAAGTTGAAGACAATTAAAACAAGTTCATGAGAGCCAAAATATGATTTTGATTATATCCCTCCTGAATTTAGAGACCATTTAAAGAATAGACTTGATAAATTGAACAGCAATGACTGAAAACCAGAGTAATTGTGGGATGACATCAAGAACATCATCATGAAGAGAGCAAGAAGTCATTAAAAAGAAAAAAAAAAAAGGAAGAAAAGACCAAAATGGATGTCAGAAGAGACTCTGAAACTTGCCCTTGAGTGGAGAGTAGCTAAAGCAAATGGAAGAAATGACAAGATAAAAGAGCTGAACAGAAGATTACAAAGAGCAGCTCGAGAAGATGAAGCCAATTACTATAATGAAAAGTGCAAAGACCTGGAGTTAGAAAACCAAAAGGGAAGAACATGCTCAGGATTTCTCAAGCTGAAACAACTGAGGAAAAAAATTAAGCCTCAAGTTGCAATATTGAAATATTCTATGGGCAAAATATTGAATGATCAGGGAGCAGCAAAAGAAGATGGAAGGAATACACAGAGTCACTGTGCCAAAAAGAATTAGTCAATGTTCATCCATTTCAGGAGGTGGCATGTGCTCTAGAACCAATGGTATTGAAAGAAGAAGTTGAAGCTGCACCAAAGGAATTGGCAAAGAACAAAGCTCAAGGAATTGACGAAATACCCAAAGATATGTTTCAACAAACGGATGGCCCATTGGAGGCACTCACTTGATTATGCCAAGAAATTTGAAAGACAGCTACCTGGCCAACTGACTGGAAGATATTCATATTTGTACCCATTCCAAAGAAAGGTGATCCCATGTGATATTGAAATTATTGAACAATATCATTAATATTATATTCAAGTAACATCTTACTGAAGATAATTCAAAAAGAGTTGCAGCAGTGTCTTGACACAGAACTTCCAGAAATGCAAGTTGGACTCAGAATGGGACATGAAATGAGGGAATACCATGGCTGATGTCAGATGGATCTTGATTGAAACTAAAGAATACCAGAAAGATGTTTCCTTATATTTTATTGACTTTGCAAAAACATTTGATTGTGTGGATCACAACAAATTATGGATAATATTGAGAAGAATGGGAATTCCAGAACACTTGATTGTACTCATGAGGAACCTGCACATAGACCAGAAGGCTGTCATTGGAACAGAACATTGGGATACTGCATGGTTCAAAATCAATAAGGGAGTATGCCAGGGTTGTATCTTTTCACCATACTTATTCAACTTGTATGCTGAGCAAATAATCCAAGAAGCTGGATTATATGAAGAGGAATGTGGTATCAGGATTGGAGGAAGACTCATTAACAACCTGTGATACGCAGACAACACAACTTTGCTTGCTGAAAGTGAGGATGACTTGACATACTTCCTGATGAAGATTAAAGACTACAGTCTGCAGTATGGATTAAACCTCAGTATAAAGAAAACAAAAATCCCCAAAACTTGTTCAATGAACAGCTTCAGAGTGGATGGAGAAAAGATTGAAGTTGTCAAGGATTTCATATTACTTGGCTGTACAATCAACACCAATGGAAGCAGGAATCAAAACATTAGACTATGTACTGCATTTGGGAAATCTGCTGCAAAAAACCTATCTCAGTGATGAAGAGCAAAGATGTCTCCTTGAAGACTAAGGTGCGCCTAACCCAAGCCATGGTATTTTTCATCACCTCTTATGCATGTGAGAGCTGGACAATGGATAAGGAAGACCAAAGAAGAGTTGATGCTTTTGAGTTGTGGTGTTGGAGAAGAATGCTAAGAGTACTGTGGTCTGCTAAAATGATTAACAAATCTGTTCTGGAAGAAATTCAGGCAGAGTGCTCCTTAGAAGCAAGAATTGCCAGACTTCATCTCACCTACTTTTGTCATCTTGTCAGAAGGAACCATTCCCTGGAGAAGGATATCATGCTCGGTAAAGTGGAGTGTCAACAGAGAAGGGGAAGGCCCTCCATTAGATGAATAGACATAGTGGCTGCAGTGATGGGCTCAGGTATAGAAAATATTGTGGTGTTAACACAATACTAGGCAATAGTTTGTTCTGCTTTGCATAGGGTCTCTATGAATCAGTGATAATTCTATGGCACCTAACAACAACAGCTACAAATCCTATAGATATAAGGCAAGTAATTTTTATGAAAACAACAACAACCACAAAAACTTGTACTGTGATCTGGTGGTGTCGTGCTTAAGACATTTGACTGCTAACCAGCAGTTTAGTGGTTCAAACCCATGAGCCACTCCTCAGAAGGAAGATTGGGCAATCTATTTCTGTACCAATACCACCTCAGAAACCCAAAGTGTTGTTACTAGGAGTCGAGTCTGACTGAACAGCAGTGAGTTTAGTTTTGGGTTTTGGTATTTGAAGTCTATTGAACTTGCTATCTGCCCGGACTACTTGCATTTTCCTTAGGGTCAGAAGTTATGTGGGTAATTACCTTAAGATAGTATCTACTCTGATGCTCAGCAGGCTTTACATATTGATGGAAGATGGTAAGTCAGAGAGTACCTAATACCTTGGTCTTAACACCCAGACAAGGGACAGAATACATTCTCCTTGTTGCATATGACAATGGAAATTTTGCTTTTGCTTTAGAAGGCATACTTCCTGAAAAACTCAGCACAGGGGATGAGTCTGCTTAAAAATATATACATACATACATACATATCTATCTATCTATGTATCTATCTATCTATCTATCTGTATGTATATTTGGTGGATTAAAAAAAGAAAAAGGAGAGATGATGATGGAGCTGAATATAAATTGCCAGAGGAGGCTGGAAACCAAGAACTGACACTAGCTGTGTTACCCATGTAGTAACAGGAGCCTTGAAGCCTGGCACAAACTGACAACAGCATGCTGTAAATCAGGGATTAGAGCCAGCACCAGAGCAAAGAGATATTCCTTTCTCTCCCCATTGAAAACTTGGCCACCTACTGTCATTATTTCCATAATCTTCTTCCACAAGGCCACCTGGACACTGCCAAGCTCTTCTCCACTGACACTGTTGATGGTGTTTATTCAAAGTCCTCTGCATGTCTCACTCTGCCTCAGCAGTCCCCCCACTGGGCTGTGTAGGGCTGTGTAGCTTTATAACTTTCCTTTCAACAGCTGGCAGCTACAAATTAACTTTTTGACTTCATTAGGCTAATATGCTGAATTATCCCTGATTTGCAGCACCTGAAGTACTCCCCTCCACCTCCTGCTCCCCTCTTCTCTCATCAATCAGGAGCTGAGTAGCAGGGAGGCAGCATATGGAGAGACAGGGAGGCTTGGTCAGAGCCATAAGTTTGTTTTTCCCTTCCCGCTGAACAACTGAATGGCATCAACACATCTCATCTCTGTGGTCCAAGGTGCTGGTGAATACAAGATGCCACTGCAAGGGTGAAAGTGCCTAGAGAGACCAAACCAGTTTCTGCCTTTGGGGTATGCACCCATGTTCCACAGGGAATTTTCACCATGGACAGTCTGATTCAGACTTGCCTTTGGCACCAATATCTTTGATATTCTCCAACATTCTCAGGAAGTCAGACGACAGAAGATAGCATTCCTCTGTACCTCCTCTCCGTTTGCCCAGAAATCAGATGGATGGTGCAAAACCGTCTACTAGCTGAAAGGTTGGTGCTTCAAACCTACCAAGAAGTGCCTTGGAACACAGGCCTGTGATCTGCTGTAAATGATCACAGTCTTGAAAGCTCTATGGACAACAGATTCTATTCTGCACACATGGGGATGCCAGGAGTCAGAACTGACTCCCCAGCAACTAAAAACTATGATAATTTACAACAACTTTTCCAGGAAGAGACAAAAGGGGATAGCATTCCCCTGCAGGGTTTCCCCACTTTCCCAAGAAACATATGGTCTAAAGCCTTCACTTCACTTACACAATCAGTGAGAAATTAACAGAAACAATGTCTTATCTTCCTTCTCACACTCACACCTGCATTTCCTGACAGGGCCTCCTGGCTTACTCCTTTCTAGATGGATTTCCTTAAAGCCCTAAAATAGTTCAACAGAGTCTATAAAGTTAGGCAAGGATATTCCCACTATCCTGTCAGGCTCAAGTGCCAATTTTCTACCAGAGAGTTTTCCCTAGAGGGTACTGAAGGAAAACCAGCACGAACACAACTCTTAAAATCTCTTTCAGATCCATGATGCACTGCTCCCCACAGTTTTAGCAGATAAAGCTCTTTTCATCATATGGCTCTCCTGGAACCTCCCCTCCTTAAAACCTTGGCCTGGAGAATGAAGCTGGGAAGATGGGAAAGGCAGATAAACAAGATTTGCTGGAACAAAAAAGCCAAAACATCCCTGACTTAAATCTTATAAGGGGAGCAACACTTTATAAAAACAATTCAGATGCACTTTGTACATAGAACAGCAATAGAAATAGTTTCTTAGAAATAAAATTGGACCAAAGAAAGTGAACATTGATGCCAGAACCTTATATTGCATATTGCTTGATTTTGTTTCCCCTAGATTTTGTTTTTTGTAAGCTTTTATATTTTTTGGTTTATAGTTCAGGCAATCATATGTCCTAATTTTCCTTGGGCAATCCTTGTTCATATGTGTTGTCTTGCTTTAATATTTATTAGCTTATTCTTCCTCTTTCAAAAATATTCCAATTAGGACAATAAGGTCATCCTATTTGCTCTTAACTCTCAAACCAGCATTTGCCTAATTGCCAGACATCAAGATAGTAGATAGATAGAATTAGCTGCCTTTTTTAGAAGGAAAAAAATAACATTTTAAGCTTCATTTCCTCTCTGTTAGTTTTTCAACTCACTTAGGGCAAAAATTTATTGAGAGTGGGAAATAGTGTGAATTTTGGGTGATGTAAGTTTTTATTTTTTAAATTAAAAAATTTGTTGTTTAGAGCAGTTTCAGATTTACAGGAAAATTGTGCAAAAAATTAAACATGTTCCCATATACTCCATCTTTCAGTCCTGCACAGTCTTTCATTAACTCACTGCCATAGAGTCAGATCTGACTGATAGTGACCTCTCTTTGAGTTTCTGAGGTGGTATCACTACTGAAGTAGATTGCCCAACCTTCCTTCCAAGGAGTGGCTGGTGGGTTTGAACTGCCAGCCTTCTGGTTAATGGTCAAATGCCTTAGGCATGATGCCACCAGAGCTTCCACTTCTTGAATTAGTGTGATACATTTTAATCTTATAATATATTATTATTAAAGTCAATATTTATATTTTTTGTGGACAGTTTATGGTTTCTGACAAATGCATAATCATGTATCCTCCATTACAGTATCACATAGAATATTTTCATTGCTCTAAATATACCCTGTGCTCTACCTATTCATTCCTTCTTTCCTATAACACTCTAAAACCCTGGCAACTACTGATCTTTTTCCTGTCTCTATACTTTGGCCTCTTCCAGAATGTCATATAGTTAGAATCATACAGTACATACCTTTATATACCCAAATCCTTCACTTAAAAATATATACTTAAATTCCCTCCAAGTTATGGCTTTTAATTTATTGCTTTTAATTTCCTACTCCTTTGTAGAGTATTATTCAGTAATTGAAAGCAATAAGCTTTTAATACTCCATTATGCCACCACTTCTCTGTCGGTTTGTCACATTGTGTTGGCTTGCATGTTCCTGTGAGGCTGGAGGCTATGCCACTGCTATTTGAAACACCAATAAGATCACCTAAGATGGATCGTTTTCAGCAGAGCTTCCAGACAAGACAGACTGGGAAGAAGGATGGGGCCATGTACTTCTGAAAAAAAATGGCCACTGAAAACCTTATGAATAACAGTGAAATACTGATATATGACTGGATAATTTTATGAAGAGCCATGAAACAATGTCTGATATAGTGGCAGAAGATGAGCACCTTAGGTTGGAAGACACTCGAAATATGACTGGGGAAGAGCAGCCTCCCCAAAAGAGAGTTGACCTTAATTACGTGGATGGAGTAAAGTTTTCCAGACCTTCATTCACTGATGTGATGTGTCTCAAAATGGGAAGAAATAGCTTCACACTTTCATTAATAATTGGAACATGGAATACGTGAAGTATGAATCTGGAAAAACTAGGAGTTATAAAAAAAGAAATCCAATGGATAAAGGTCAGTATCTTAGGCATTACTGAGTTGAAATGGACTGGCCATTTTGAATCAGACAATTGTACGATCTACTATGCCAGGAATAACAAATTGAAGAGGAATGGCATAGCATTCATCCTCAAAAAGAACACCTCAAGGTCTGTCCTGAAGTACAATGCTATCAGTAATAGGATAAAGATCAATTTATACTACAGTTATTCAAATTTACACATCAACTACTAAAGTCAAAGATGAAGAATTTGAAGATTTCTACCAATTTCCACAGTGGGAAATTGACAAAACATACAATTGAGATATAGTGATAATAATTGGTGATTGGAATGTGAATGTTCTAAACAAAGAAGAATCATTGGTAGTTGGAAAATATGGCCTTAGTGATAGAAATGACACTAGAGATTGCATGAGACAATTTTTCAAGACCAAAATTTATTTATTACATATATCTTTTTTTCAACAACATAAACAGAAGCCATCCATGTGGACCTCATCAGATGGCATACACAGAAATGAGATCCACTACAACTGTGGAAAGACAGTGGGGAGAAGTTCAGTGTGATGAGTCAAAACCAGGTCAGGAATTGACTGTAGAACAGACCCTCAATTGCTCATATGCAAGTTCAAGTCAAAGCTAAAGAAAATTAAAATAAGTTGTCAAGAGACAAAATGCAACATTGATTATATCCCCTTGAATTTAGAGACCATCTGAAAAATAGATTTGATGCATTGTACACTAATGACCGAGAAGACCAGAGAAGTTGTGTGTGGTATGATGTCAAGAACATCATAAATGAAGACATCAAATGGTCTTTAAAATGACAGGAAGGGAAGAAAAGATGAAAATGGATGTCAGAAGTGACTCTGAAACTTGCTATCTAATGTAGAGTAGCTAAAGCAAATGGAAAGAAATGCTGAGATAAAATAACTGACCAGAAGATTTCAAAGAGCAGTTCAAGAAGACAAAGTAAAGTATTATAATGAAATGTGCAAAGACCTGGAGTTAGGAAACCAAAAGAGAAGAACATACTCAATATTTCTCAAGCTGAAAGAACCGAAGAAAAAAATCCAAGTTTAAATTCCAATGCCGAAGTGTTCTATAGGCAATATATTGAATGAAGCAGAAACCATTAAAGGAAGATGGGAGGAGTATACAGAGTCACTGTACTAAAAATAATTGGTTGATGTCCAACTATTTCAAGAAGTAGTATATGATCAAGAACCAATGATATTGAAGGAAGAAAAATAGGCTGCACTGAAGGAATGAATGAAAAACAAGGCTCCAAGAATTGATGGAATATCTATTGAGGTGTTTCAACAAATGGATGTAGGTCTGTATGTGGTTACTTGTTTATGCCAAGAAATTTGGAAAACAGGCACATGGCCAACTGATTGGAAGAGGTCATTATGTGTGCCCATTCCAAAGAAAGGTGATCCCACAGAATGAGGAAATTATCATACAATATCATTAATTATCACATGAAGGTAAAATCTAGCTGAACATAATTCAAAAGCAGTTTCAGCAGTATATTGACTAGGAACGTCAGAAATGCAAGCTGAATTCAGAAGAGGACATGGAATGACAGATATCATTGCTGATGTCAGAAGGATCTTAGCCAAAAGCAATAAAAAAAAAAAAAAAAATTATATATGCCAGAAAGATGTCTACCTGTGTTATATTAACTATGCAAAGGCATTCAACTGTGTGGATAACAAAAAAGTTGTGGATAACATTGCAAAGAATGGGAATTCAGAACACTTAACTGTGCTCATAAGAAACCTATATGTAGACCAAGAGGCTGTCATTCAAATGAACAGGGGGATACTACAGAGTTTAAACTCAGATTGGGAGTGTGTCAGGGTTCTATCCTTTCACCAATTATTCAATTTGTATGCTGAGCAAATAATCAGAGAGCCTGCACTACATGAAGGAAAATGTGGCATCAGAATTGGAGGAAGATTTATTAACAACCTCACATATGCAGAAGATACAACCTTTCTTGCTGAAAGTGAAGATGACTTGAAGGATTTACTGATGAAGATCAAAGACCACAGTCTTCAGTATGAATTACACCTCAACATAAAGAAAATGAAAATCCTCACCACTGGACCAATAAGCAACATTATGATAAAGACAGAAATGATTGAATTGTCAGGGATTTCATTTTACTTGGATCCACGGTCAACACCTGTAGAAGCAGCAATCAGGAAATCAGAAGTCATACATATTACACTGGGGAAATCTGCTGCAAAAGACCTCTTTATAAAAAAGCAAAGATGTCACTTTGAAGGCTAAGGTGTGCCTAACCCAAGCCATGGCATTTTTAAGCACCTGATATGCATTTGAAAACTGGACAATGAATAAGGAAGACCAAAGAAGAGTTGATGCCTTTGAACTGTAATGTTGGCAAAGAATAATATGTTGGTGAAAATTCTTTGGACTGCCAAAGGATAAACAAATCTGTCCTGGAAGAAGTACAGCTGGAATGTTCCTTGGAAACAAGAGTGGCCAGACTTCATCTCACCTACTTTTGCCATGTTATAAGATGGAGCTAGTACCTGGAGAATGGTATCATGCTTGGTAAAGCAGAGGGTCAAGGAAGCAGTGGAAGACACTCAAGATGGATTGACACAATGGCTTCAATCATGGCCCCAAGCATAGCAAGGATTGTGGGGATTGTGAAGGACTGGGCAGTGTTTTATTATGTTGTATATAGGGTCAATATGAGTCTGAGATGACTTGAAGCCACATTTGTATAAATATACCACAGTTTGTTTATTCATTCACCTATTGAAGGACATCCTTGTTGCTTTCATCTTTGGGCAATTATGATTCAAACTGCTATGTTGCATTGTATTCCATTGTGTGTGTGCACCACAGTTTATTATCTATTCTTCCATTGAAAGATACTTAGGTTCTTACCATCTCTTTGCTGTTGTGAATAGTGCTGTGATTAAACCTGGGTGTGCATGTATCTATTCATGTTCTGGCTCTGATTTCTTCAGGATGTATGCCTAATAATGGGAGTGCTGAGTCAGAGGGTATTTCTATCTCCAACTTTTTAAGGAATTCCCATACCTATTTCCACAGTAGTTGCATCATTTTACAGTCCCACCAGTAGTGTAGGAAGGTCCCAATCTCTCCACAACCTCACCAGCATTTGTTATTTTCTGTCCTGTTGAACATTGTTGTTAGTGCTGGAATGAGAAGGTATCTCATTGTCGTTTTGATTTGCATCTCTTTAATGGCTCATGATCATAAACATTTCTTCATGTGTTTGTTGGCTGCCTGAATGTCTTCTTTGGTGAAGTAGCTGTTTGTGTCGTCTGCCTACTTTTCAACTGGATTTTTGTCTTTTTAATATTGAAGTGTTGGCATTTTCTGTAAGTTTTAGAGATACGTACTTCGTCATATATGTCATTGTTGTTGTTAGGTGTCGTCGAGTGGTTTCCAACTCACAGTGACCCCATGCATAGCAGAAGGAAACACTGCCTGATCCCGCGCCAGCCCCACAATCCCTGCTATACTTGAGCCCATCATCGCGGCCACCGTGTCAGTCCATCTCGTTGAAGGCCTACCCCTCTTTCATTGACTCTCCACCTTACCAAGCATGACATCCTTCTCCAGGGAATGGTCCATTCTGACAACATGACCAAAATAGGTGAGAGGAAGTCTGACCATTCTTGCTTCCAAGGAGCACTTCAGGTGCACTTCCTCCAGGACAGATCTGTTAGTTCTTTTAGCAGTCCATGGTACTTTCAACATTCTTCACCAGCACCACAACTCAAAAGCATCAACTCTTCTTCGGTCTTCCTTATTCATTGTCCAGCTCTCACATGCATACATGGTGATTGGAA
>NW_006921611.1:1889926-1892159 GCF_000298275.1 Orycteropus afer afer
GGAATTCCCATTCTTCTCAATGTTATCCATAATTTGTCATGATCCACACAATCAAATGCCTTTCCATAGTCAATAAAACACAAGGAAACATCTTTCTTGTATTCTTTGCCTTGAGCCAAGATCCATCTGACCAACAGTTATGATATCCCTTGTTCCATGTCCTCTTCTGAATCCAGCTTGTGCCTCTGGAAGTTCTCTGTCAATATACTGCTGCAAATGTTTTTTAATTATCTTCAGTAAGATCTTACTTACATGCAATACTAATGATATTTTTCTATAATTTCCATATTCTGTGAGATCACCTTTCTTTGGAATGGGTACAAATATGGATCTCTTCCAATCAGTTGGCCAGGTAGCTGTCTTCCAAATCTCTTGGCATAACCGAATGAGTGCCTCCAATGGGGCATTCATTTGTTGAAATAGGTATTCTGTCAATTCCCGGAGCCTTGTTCTTCACCAATTCTTTCATTGCAGCTTTGATTTCTTCCTTCAGTACCATTGGTTCTAGATCATATGCCACTTCCTGAAATGGATGAAGATCAACCAGTTCTTTTTGGTACAGTGATTCCCTGTATTCCTGCCATCTTCTCTTGGTGTGTCCTGCATCATTCAATATTTTGCCCATAGAAACTCTCAATATTGCAACTCGAGGCTTAAAATTTTTCTTTAGTTCTTTCAGCTTGAGAAATTCCCAGTGTGTTCTTCCCTTTTATTTTTCAGACTCCAGGTCTTTTTTCACATTTCATTATAGTAATTTGTTTTGTCTGCTTGAGCTGCTCTTTGAAATCTTCTGTTCAGTCTTTTATCTTGTCATTTCTTCCTTTTGCTTTAGCTACTCTCTGCTCAAGGAAAAGGTTCAGTGTCTCTTCTGTCATCCATTTTGGTCTTCTCTTCTTTTCTAATCTATATAGTGATCTCTTGATTTCTTCATGGATAATCTTCTTGATATCCTCCCACTATTCCAGTTTTCAGTCGTTTGTGTTCAATGCATCAAATCTATTCTTTAGATGATCTCTAAATTCAGGAGGGATATATTCAAGATCATATCATATCATATTTTGGCTCTCTTAGACTTCTTTTAATTGTTTTTAACTTCAAGTTGGACTTGCATATAAGCAGTTGATGGTCTGTTACACAATCAGCTCCTGGCCTGGTTTTGGCTGAAGATATTGAGCTTTTCCACCATTTCTTGCCATAAATGTAGTCAATCTGATTCCTGTGTGTTCCATCCGGTAACGTCCACATGTAGAGCTGCCATTTGTGTTGTTGAAAAAATGTGTTTGCAATGAACAAGTCCTTGGTCTTGCAAAATTCTACCATGTGAGCTCCAGCATTATTTCTGTCACCAAGGCCAAACTTTCCAACTATAAGTGATTCTTCTTTGTTTCCAACTTTTGCATTCCAGCCACCAGTGATAATTAACACATCCTGATTGCATGTTTGGTCAATTTCAGACTGTAGAAGCTGATAAAATTCTTCAATTTCCTCATGTGTGGCTTTGGTGGTTGGGGCATAAATTTGAATAATAGTCATATTAATGGGTCTTCCTTGTAGGCATATGGATGTTATCCTATCACTGACAACATTGCATTTCAGAACAAATCTTGAAACAGCCTTTGTGATGATGAATGCCACGCCATTCCTCTTCAAACTGTCATTCCTGGCATAGTACATCACATAGTTGTCTGATTCAAAATGGCCATACCAGTCTATTTCAGCTCATTAATCCCTAGGATATCAATCTTTTTGCATTCCATTTCATTTTTGACAGTTTCCAATTTTCCTAGATTAATACTTCGTACATTCTGTGTTTCGATGATTAATGGATGTCTGCAGCTGTTTCTCTTCAATTTGAGTGGTGCCACATCAGCAAATGGATGTCTCAAAAGGTTTACTTTATCCATAGAAGTAAGTCTGGGTTTACTCAGATGATGCAGCTCTTTCCCAGTCCTATTTTGATAGCCTTCTAACCTAACCAGACTATTCATAAAGTTGCACGGTAATGTATCAAACAGTGTTTCTTTGCTCTTCATAAGGTTTTCCCTGGCCAATTATTTGAGAAGTGGATGGCCTCTTCCTCCCTCCTAGTCTGTCTCAATCTGTAAGCTGGGATGATACCTGTGCACCATGTGCATCCCACTGGGTTTGAAACCTCAAACCTCAGCCTCAAAACTCACATTAACACGTCACCACAGTAGGACAAACCAACAGACAGGTTTGTCTCCTTGTTGGA
>NW_006921611.1:1892459-1900154 GCF_000298275.1 Orycteropus afer afer
TTGGAGAAGTCTTTTGATGCACATAAGAATTTAATTTTTAGAAGATCCTAATCATCTAGTTTATCTTCTGCTCTTTGTGCATCTTGGGTTATGCTTGATAGTCTATTTATGTCATAAGTTAGGGTCCCAATGTTTGCCCCTAAGAAACTCTGGTTGTTTAGTGGATAAGGCATTTGACTGCTACCCCAAAAGTCAGTGGTTCAAACTCACCAGCTGCTCCATGCAAGAAAGATGAGGCAATCTATGTCCATAAAGATTTTGCAGCCTTAGAAACTCAATGGGGGTCTCTATGAATCAGAATAGACTAGATGGCTGTGAGTGTTTTTTTTTTTTTTTTTAAGTTTGCCCCTAGTTTTTCTTTGGTAAACATTATAGGTTTAGGTTTCACATTTTAGTCTTCAATCCATTTGGAGTTAGTTTTTTGTATAGGATGAGATGGATCTTGTTTCATTTTTATGCAAATTGATATCCAGTTTTGCCAGCAACATTTGTTAAAGAGACTGTCTCTTTCCCATTGAATGAACTTTGGTTCTTTGTCAAAGATCAACTAAACATAGGTCAATGGATCTGTTTCTGGGTTCTCAGTTCTGTTCCATAGGTGTACTGTCTGTCATTGCACCAGTACCAGGCTGTTTTAACTACTATGGCTGTACAGTTGGTTTTGAGATCTGCGAGTGTGAAAATTCCTACTTCATTCTTCTTTAGTAGTGTTTTGCTTATCTGAGGTCTCTTTCTGCATAAAATCAGTGTTTAATTTTACCATGCATTTAAATAATATCGATGAAATCTGGATCAGCATTGCATTGAATGTATAGATTTGTTTGGGTAGTATTGACATTTTCACAATGTTTAATCTCCCTACCCATAAGAACGGTATGTTTTTTCCTTTACATAGATCTCTTATAGTTTCTTGAAGTAGTGTTTTGTAGTTTTCTTTGTATAGGGTTTCCATGTTCCCAGTAAGATTTATTCCCAAGTATTTTATATTTTTAATAGCTTTGTAAATGGCATTGATTTCTCTATTTCCTTTTCAGAGACCTCATTGCTGGTGTAGAAGAATGCAACTGATTTTTGTATGTTGATCTTGTATCCTGCCACTATGCTAAATCTTTCAATAAATTCCAGTAATTTTCTAGTTGAAACTCTTGGATTTTCTATGCATAGGATCATATCATCTGCAAATAGGGATAGCTTTACTTCTTCCTCACCAATTTGTTGTTGTTGTAAGATTTCATCAAGTTGGCTACTACTCAGAGTGATCCTTTGCACAGCAGAACAAAACACTGCCTGGACCTGCACCACCTCCATGATCTTTGCTATACTTAAGCTCATTGCCACAGCCACTGTGTCAGTCCCTCTCCTTGAGGGCCTTCCCCTCTTTTGTCGACCCTCCACCTTACTATTTCTTGCCACTCCTTCTCCAGGGTATGGTCCCATCTGAGAACATGACCAAAGTAAGTGAGACCAACTCTGGCCATTTTCGCTTCAAAAGAGCATTCCAGCTGCACTTCTACCAGGACAGATTTGTTAGTTCTTTGAGCAGTCCCCGGTACTCTCCGCATTCTTTGCCAGCACCACAACTCAAAAGCATACACTCTTCTTTGGTCTTCCTTATTCATTGCCCAGCCCCCACATGCATATGAGGTGATAGAAAATACCATAGCTTATTTCAGATGTGCCTTAGTCCTCAAGGAGACATCTTTGCTCTTCAGCACTTGAAAGATGTCCTTTGTAGCCTATTTGTCCAGTGCTATATGTTGCCTGACTGCTGCTTCCATTGACATTGATTGTAGAGCCAAGCAATGTGAAATCTTTGATATCTTCAATCTTTTCTCCATTTATCGTAATGCTGATCATAGGCCCATTTGTAAGGAGTTTTGTTTTCTTTACATTGAGATGTAATCCATACTGCAGGCTGTAGTCTTCAGTTTATCAGTAAGTGCTTCAAGTCATCCTCACTTTCAGCAAACAAAGTTGTGTCATCTGTGTATCACAGGTTTTTAATGATTCTTTCTCCAATCCTGATGACATGTTATTCTTCATATAGTCCAGGTTCTCAGATTATTGGCTTAGCATACAGACTGAATAAGTATGGTGAAGGGATACAACCCTGACACACTTCCTTCCTGATATTAAACCATGAAATATCCCCTTGTTCTGTTTGAACAACAGCCTCCTGATTTATGTACAGGTTCCTCATGAACACAATAAAGTGTACTGGAATTCTCATTCTTCTCAATGTTATCCATAATTTGTTATGATCCACATAGTCAAATACTTTTGCATAGTCAATAAAACACAAGTAAACATTTTTCTGGTAATCTTTGTTGTGAGTCAAAATCCATCTGACAACTGTAAAGATATCCCTCATTCCATGTCCTCTTATGAATCCAATTAACATTTCTAGAAGTTCTCTGTCAAGATACTGCTGCAACTGTTTTTGAATTATCTTCAGCAAGATTTTACTTGCATGCAATATTAATGATATTGTTCAATAATTTCCACATTCTGTGGGATCACCTTTCTTTGGGATGGGTACAAATATCAATCTCTTCCAGTCAGTTGGAGAGGTAGCTGACTTCCAAATCTCCTGGCATAGCTGACTAAGTGCCTCCAGTGTGGCATCTGTTAGTTGAAACACCTCAAAGGGCATTCCGTCAATTCCTGGAGCCTTGTTTTTCGCCACTTCCTTCAATGCAGCTTCGACTTCCTCCTTCAGTATCATTGGTGCTTGATCATATGTCACCTCCTGATATGGATGAGCATCAACCAATTCTTTTTGGTACAGTGACTCTTCCATCTTCTTTTGATGTTTCTTGTAGCATTCAATATTTTGTGCATAGAATCTTTTAATATTGCAACTTGAGGCTTAAATTTTTTCCTCAGTTCTTTCAGCTTGAGAAATGCTGAATATGTTCTTTTTTGGTTTTCCAATTCCAGGTCTTTTTATAATTTCATTATAAAATATTGCATTTCATTATAATAATTGACTTTGTCTTCTTGAGCTGTTCTTTGAAATCTTCTTTTTAGCTTTTTTATCTTATCATTTTTTCCATTTGCTTTAGCTACTCTCCATTCAAAGGCAAGTTTTAGAGTCTCTTCTGACATCCATTTTGGTCTTCCTTTCTTTTTAATGACCTTTGTTTTCTTCATGGATGACGTTCTTGATGTTGTTGTTGTTGGGTGCTGTTGAGTCATCTCCTACTCATAGCTACCTTATGCACAGCAGAATGAAACACTGTCCAGCCTGTGCCAGCTCCACGATTCCTGCTATACTTGAGCCCATTGCTTCATCCACTGTGTCAATCCATCTCATAAAGGGCTTTCCCCTCCATTGCCGACCCACCACCATACCAAGCATGCTATCCTTAATTGCTCATATGCAGGGAATGGTACTTTTGGACAACATGACCAAAGTACGTGAGACAAAGTGTGGCCATTCTTGTGTCCAAGGAGCATACTGGCTACACTTCCTCCAGGACAGATTTGTTAGATCTTTCAGAAGTCCATGGCATTTTCAGCATTTTTCACCAGCACCACAACTCAAAAGCATCAACTTTTCTTTGGTCTACCTTATTTATTGTTCTGCTCTCAGATGCACATGAGGCAATTGAAAATACCATGGCTTGTGTCAGATGCATCTTAATCTTCAAGGAGACATTTTTGCTCTTTAGCACTTGAAAGAGGTCCTATGTAGCTGATTTGCCTAGTGCTATATGTCAACATCTGATGTCCTGACTGCTGCTTCCATTGTCGTTGATTATAGAACCAAGCAATGTGAAGTCTTTGACAACTTCAATCTTTTCTCCATTTATTGTGATGCTGCTTATAGATCCAGTTGTGAGGAATTTTGTTTTCTTTATATTGATATGTAATTCATACTGCAGACTGTAGTCTTCAATCTTCATCAATAAGTACTTCAAATCATCTTCACCTTCATCAAGCAAAGTTGTGTTATCAGCATATCTCAGGTTGTTGATGATTCTTCCTCCAATCCTGATGCTATGTTCTTCTTCATATAGCCCAGCTTCTTGGATTATTTGCTCAGCATACAGATTGAATAAGTATGATGAAAGGATACAATTCTGATACACTCACTCCCTTTTTGATTTAAAACCATGCAGTGTCTCTTTCTTCTGTTCGAATGACAACCTCCTGGTCTATGTACAGGTTCCTCATGAGTACTATTAAGTGTTCTGGAATTCCCTTTCTTCTCAATGTTACCAATAATTTGTTATGATCCACACAATCAAAAGTTTTTGCATGGTCAATAAAACACAAGTAAACATCTTTCTGGTATTGTTTTCTTTGAGCCAAGATCCTTCTGACATCAGTAATGATATACCTCATTCCACATCCTCTTCTGAATCTAGCTTGCATTTCTGGAAGCTCTCTGTCAATATACTGTTGCAGCCTGTTTTGAATTATCTTTGGTAAGATTTTACTTTCATGCGATATTAATGATATTGTTCGATAATTTACACATTCTGTGGAATCACCTTTCTTTGGAAAGGGAAAGAAATGGATTTCTTCCAGTCAGTTGGCCAGGTAGCTGTCTTCCAAATGTCTTGGCATACATAGCTCAATGAGTGCCTGCAGTGTGGCATCCATTTGTTGAAACATCTCAGTGAGAATTCTGTCAATTCCTAGAGTCTTTTTCTTCACCAATTCCTTCGGTGCAACTTCGACTTCTTCCTTCAATACCATTGGTTCTTGATCATATGTCACCTCCTGAAACATTGACCAGTTCTTTTTGGTACAATGATTCTGTGTATTCCTTCCATCTTCTTTTGATGTTTCCTGTATCATTCAACATTTTGCCCATAGAATCTTTCAATACTGCAACTCAAGGCTTAATTTTTGTGCTTAGTTATTTGAGCTTGAGAAATGCTGAGTGCGTTTTTCCATTTGGTTCTCTAACTCTAGGTCTTTTGACATTTCATTATAGTAATTGGCTTGATCTGCTCGAGTTGCTCTTTGAAATCTTCTGTTGAGCTCTATTATCTCATCATTTCTTCCGTGTTCTTTAGATATTCACTCAAGGGCAAGTTTCAGAGTCTCTTCTGATATCCATTTTGCTCTTTTCTTCCTTACTCATCTTTTTAATAACCTCTTGCTTTCTTTATGGTTGATATTTTTGATGTCATCCCACAATTCTTCTGGTTTTTGGTCAATGGTGTTCAATGCATCAAATCTATTTTTTAGATGGTCTCTTAATTCAGAAGGGATATATTCAAGATCATATTTTGCCTCTCATAGACTTGTTTTAATTGTCTTCAACTTCAAGTTGAACTTGCGTATGAGCACTTGATGGCCTGTTCTACAATCAGCTCCTGGCCTTTGTTAGGCTGAAGATATTGAGCTTTTCTAATATCTCTTGCCACAGATGTTAGTCTGATTCCTGTGAATTCCATTTGGTGAAGTGCATGGGTATAGCTGACATTTGTGTTGTTGAAAAAAGGTATTTGCAATGAATAAGTTGTTGGTTTTACAATATAGTATTGTGCAACCTCCAGCTTCATTTCTGTCATCAAGGACAAATTTTCCAACTACCAGTGATTCTTCTTTGTTTCCAATTTTTATATTCCTGTCACCAGTGATAATTAACACATCTCGATTGCATATTCAGTCAATTTCAGACTGCAAAAGTTGGTAAAAATCTTCAATTTCCTCCTCTTTGGCTTTGGTGGTTAGTGTGTAAATTTGAATAATAGTAGTATTAACTGATCTTCCCTGTAGACATATGGATATTATCCTATCATGGACAGCATTGTATCCCAGGACAGATCTTGAAACATCCTATTTGATGATGAATGCCACACCTTTACTCTTCAGTTTGTCATTCCCAGCACAATAGGTCGTATGTTTGCCTGATTCAAAAATGACCCAAACCGGTCCATTTCAGTGCACTAATGCCTAGGATATCAATCTTTATGCACTCCATTTCATTTTTGACAACTTCCAATTTTCCTAAATTCATACTTCATACATTCCATGTTCTGATTATTAATGGATGTTTTCAGCTGTTTCTCCTCAATTTGAGTCTTGCAACATCAGAAAATGGAGATCCTGAAGCTTTACTTTATCCATATCATTAAGGTCAGTTCTACTCTGATGAGACAGCTCTTTCCAAGTCATATTTTGAGTGCCTTCTGACCTAAGGGGCTTGTCTTCTGGCATTGTACTGAACAATGTTTCTGGGTTATTCATAAAGTTGATAAGTAATGTATCAGAGAGTGTTTCTCTGCTATTCATAAGGTTTTCCCCTGACCAATTATTTGAGACATGGATAGCCTTCTCCTTCTTCCTAGTCTGTCCCAGTCTGTAAGCTGCATTGAAACCGGTGCACCATGTGGAACCCTGCTAGCAATTGAAACACCGGTGGCACAGCCTCCAGGCTCAAAGCAAGCAGAAGAAACAGACAGACAATTTTGTCTCCCTAAGTTGTTCGAAACCTCTCTGCCCTCCCCTTATCTTGATCCTGCTGCTGTAAGCCCTGCCTTTCCCTACCCAGGTAAAGGGAGGGAGACAACCCCCACCCAAAAGGAGGACAAAGGGAATGCCTTACCAATTTGGATGCTTTTATTTCTGTTTATTGCCTTATTGTGTGGTTAGGACTACCAACACAATGTGGAATGGAAGAAGACAGAGGCTTGCTTGTCTAGTTCCTGTTAACAAGGAGAATGGTTTCAGTCTCTCTCCATTGAGAATAATGTTGGCTGCTGGTGTTCCATATATACCTTTCATTATGTTGAGGAATTACCCTTCTATTCCTATTTTTCTGGGAGTTTTTATCAGGAATCAGTGTTGCATTTTATCAAATGCCTTTCTGTATCTATTGATATGGGAGAGCTCTGGTAGCACAGTGCTTAAGGCATTTGAGTACTAACCAGAAGCCTGGTGGTTCAAACCCACCAGCCACTCCTTGGAAGGAAGATGGGACAATCTACTTCTGTAGTGATACTGCTTCGGAAACCCAAGGAGGGTTCGCTATGAGTTGGGTCCAACTCGACAGCATATAACAACAGCAACAAATCTATTGATATGATCATGGGATTGTTTTCTTTTATTTTACTCATGTAAAGGATTACATTGATTGTTTTCCTAATATTGAACCATCTTTGAGTATCTGGTATTAATTCCCCTTGGTCATGATGTATTATTTCTTTGATATGTTGTTGGAGTTTATTGGCTATTATTTTGTTGAATATTTTTGCATCTATATTCATGAGGGATATTGGCCTATAGTTTTCCTTTCTAGTGATGTCTTTGACTGTTTTTGGTATCAGGTTTATGCTTGCTTCATAAAATGAATTTTGGGGAATTCCATCCTTTTCTATATTCCAGAATAGTTTGAATAATATTTGTGTCAACTCTTCTCTGAATGTTCAGCAAATTTCTCCAGTGAAACTATCAGGGCCAGGACTTTTTTTGTTGGTAACATTTTTACGACCTATTCAATTTTTTCTTTTGTTATGTGTTTGTTCAAATCTTCTACCTCAGTCTGTATTTAAGTAAGCAGTGTGTTTCTAGAAACCTGTCCACTTCTTCTAGGTTTTCCAATTTGTTGGTGTACAGTTCTTCATTTGTTGTTGTTGTTATTATGTGCCGTCGAGTTGGCCCCAACTCATAGCGACCCCTCTTTGGGTTTCCGAGGCAGTATCACTACGGAAGTAGGATTGCCCAACCTTCCTT
>NW_006921611.1:1900254-1905283 GCF_000298275.1 Orycteropus afer afer
GAAGTAGGATTGCCCAACCTTCCTTCCGAGGAGTGACTGGTGGGTTTGAACCGCCAGCCGTCTGGTTAGCAGGCAAGTGTCTTAGTATCCTGATATATATATATATATATTTTTTTTTTCCTTCTTTTCCTTTGTTCATTTTCCCAGTGGCTATCAATTTTATTAATCTTTTCAAAGAACAAACTTTTAGTCTTATTGATTTTTCCTGTTGTCTTTCTATTTTCTGTTTCATTCATTTCTGCTTGAATGTTTATTATTTCTTTTTTTCTGGTGACTGTAGACTTTTTTTGCTGTTCTTTATCTAATTGTTGGAGATGTGGGGTTCAGGTATATATTTGACACTTTCTTGTTATTTGATATATGCATCTATTGCTATAAATTACCTTTTGATCTGGTTTTGCTGTGTCTCTAAGGTTTTAGTATGTTGTGTTTTCATTCTCATTTGATTCAAGGAACTTCTTATTTATTTATGTTTTCTTGTATTATCCAGTCATTTTTAAGGAGTGTGTTATTCGGTTTCCATGTGTTTGTTCTTTTTTCATTGGTCTTCCTACTGTTGATTTCTAATTTTACAGCATTGTGATCTAAGATGATGCTCTGCAGTATTTCAATGTCATTAAATTTATTAAGGCTTGCTTTATGGCTTAACGTATGATCTATCCTAGAGAACATTTCATGTGCACTGGCAAAGAATGTATACCATGCTTTCTTGAGTGAAAAGTTCTATAAATGCCTATAAAGTCAAATTGGTTGATTGTATTTTTTAATTCTTTAGTACCTTTGTTGAGTTTCCTTCCAGTTGTTCTATCTTTTATTAAAAGTGGTGTATTAATGTCTCCTTTCTGTTTCTGTGAAGTCATCTATTTGTCTTTTATGTATTTTGGGGCTGTTTCCTTGGATGCATATATATTTATTATGTTATGTCCTCTTTTTCAAGTAATCCTTTAATAGTTATATAATGCCCTTTCTTTTCTCTTATAGTGATTTTTGTCTTAAAGCCTATTTTATCAGAAATCAATATTGCCACTCAAGCTCTTATTTGATTGTCACTTGCTTGATATATCTTCTTTCAAACTTTGATTTTCAATCTATTTTATCTTTGGGTCTAAGATGAGTCTCTTGTAGAGAGTATGTTGATGGGTCATGTTTTCTTATTCAGTCTGCAACTCTCTGTCTCTTGACTGGTACATATAATTCATTGACATTCAGTGTAATTATAGACAAGTATGAAGTTATTAATGTCATTTTGTTATGTGATTTTTTTGTGTTATTACTGATTTCTTTGTTCCACATAATTTTCTGTGCTGACCTTATTTTATTTATGGATTTTGTTATTTCCTTCATTGATATTGTTTTAGTATTTGTTAAATATTTTTGCCTCTCCTCTTTTTCATTTTGATGTGACATTTTACCTTTTTTTTTAATTGTTACCTTGTGATTTATAATTTTCTTCTTAAGTTTAGAATAGTCTGTTCTATGTCACAATTTTCTTCAGTTCCTCACCACTGATAAGTTCTGTACCCTTTATTTCCTCTTTTTGGTTTGTAGTTGTCATCATTTACTAATTGATGCCTCTTGCTCCCTGTTTCCAGTCTTGTAAGCTAATTTTACTTTGGATACTTCTATAACATAATGTTGCCTTGTGTACTAATCATCCATTGTCATTTGCTTTTGTTGGTGCTCTGTCTGTTGGATTTCCTATAGCATCATTTGTAAGCATAGTCTAGTTTAAATAAATTCCCTTAATTTCTATGTTTTTTTTTTTTTTTTTTTTCTGGACTTGTCCTAATTTCACCATTATGTTTGAATGACAATTCTGCAGGGTATATAATTCTCGGAAGTTTTTTTTTTTTTTTTTTTTTTTTTTTCACTTTGCGGGTTTATGTATATGATCTTATTGCCTTCTTCCCTGCATGGTTTCTGTGAAGAAATCAGAGTTTAGTCTTATTGGGTGCCCTTTGTAGGTAACTTTTTATTTTTCTTGTGCTGCTTTCAGGATTCTTTTTTGTCTTTGGCTTTCATGAGTTTGATTATGATATATCTTGGTGGTTTTCCTTTGGGGTCCATCCTGTTTGGGAAACTTTTAACTTCATGAATGCATATCTTCTCATCTTTTCTCATATTAGGGAAATTCCCTTCCAACAAATCCTTAAGAATTTTTGCTTTTTTTAATATTACTATTATTATTATTTTTTAAATTGTGTGTTAGGTGCAAGTTTATAGAGCAGAGTTTGTTTTACATTCAATGTTTTATGTACATTTAATTTCACTCCCCATTTACCATCCTCAACCTTAACCCAGTCTCCTTCCCTCTGTATGCAGTAACCCTGCCATGCCCTTCATAGTTATGCACTCCTGTGTGTCCTGCATTTCTTCTGTGTGAATGTTGCCCCTCTGGTATCCTGTGGTCAATTTCTCCAAGGGATGTAGATCCATAGACTATGTGGGTGCATCACCCTGGTTGAGTGGTCTGTGTATACATCATGTTTACTATTGTGCTGAGAGCCAGCCCCTGGGAGGCCCAAAGTGTGTTCCAGGGCCATAGTATTGGGGGTATCACCAGACCATCTGACAAGGAATTCGGTCATTATTGTGTTTTGGGATTTTGTTGCACATTTTTCCTCCCACTCTATCTTGGATGTCCAGTTTTGATCCTTTCCTGAGTGACTGGCATTGGTAGCCGGAAGCCATCTAGTTCTGGGCTCGAGGTCCATCATGTCCTAGGGCTGATTACTTCCAAATGCCATTGGTTTTCTGCATTCTTCTTCACTTCTGAGGGTAGGAGACCATTAACTGCATCTTAGATGGCTGCTTGAAAGTTTTTAAGGCCCCAGTCACTACTCATCAATGTAGGATAAAGAACAAGATTTTTATGTATTTTGTTGTGCTAGTTGAGTCTGGTGTCCCCCAGTATTATGGTCCCAAGTTGGTAGATCTGTTGGATCTCTCTCCACAGTTTCCGGCTGTGTGTGAGGGATTGGTCTATGTCTCTCTTCTGTTGTTTCTCTAAGGTTTGTGGGTATTTTGTATCATTGATATTTGTGCAAGATTAGCCTCTGTTGAATCTAACCTTGGTCTAGAGTATAATCCTGTTCACTGACCCTCATTTGATCTTCTCAGATATTTATGTGTTTATGTGTAGCTTGGTGTTTGGTGTTAATGGTAATGTAGTATTGTGGATATACTGATTGGTATTAGCATCTGTTGTCTATATCTTATGTGCACAATTCAGTGTCCTCCCTTTTCCTAATGTTATCATGGTGGTCACAAACCATCCCTCTATACCATCCCTCCCCTTACCTCTTTCTGTACCTACCTTCCCTTCTCTGTGGTTTTATTTTCTCTTCCTGTTCTGGAATTTTGATTACACGAAGGTTATTCTTCTTGATGGGACCTCAAATGAATATTGGATTATCTTCATTTTGCTTTGATCTTTTTTTCTGATTGATCCCTTAACAAAGTATTATTGAGGCATTTCACTTCAATCTCATTAATTCTCTCTTCCATTGATTTGATTCTACTCCTTTGGTCATTCAATGTGTTATCTATTTCTAAAATCTTCTGGATTTCTATTTGCTTTTTTGGTATCACTTCTAATATTTTGTTTATTTTCTAAGTTTGGTCTTACATTATTTTCCTGAGTTGTTCTAATTTTTTTTATGTGTTTTCCTTAATTTTGTCAGTGTTTTCCTTGATCTGTCTTTCAATCTGTTGAAAGTACATAAATATAATACTTTTGAATTCTTTATCAGAGAGTTCCAATGCTGCTTCTTCCTCAGGGATGATCACTTGTTTCTGTTACTTTATCTCAATGCTTTTTATAATTGAGTTTTAAGAGTTCTTTGCAGAAGTCAGGTTATGAACCTCTGACTTCTAGACATACTTATTTTTTTAATGTTATGTAAATGTTCCCTCACTTTGAAATGATTAAACAATCCCTTCCTCAAAACAAATTCTTCCTCTCAGTCACCTGCACTTGCAGCACATGCAGCTTTTAAATCATTGAAAAGACTTCAAGACTTTTCTTCCACTAAAGTAAGGGTAAAGAAGAACAATATTCACCTGTTCTGACCTACCAACAAATTATTAATGACACAAGAACAGATCTCATTGATACTCAGGAAACTGCCTCTATTTTCTATGCAAGTCCTTTATCAGAAATGAGTTTTTGTGTTTTCTTTTATTTTCAACATTTTACAGTGCTTTAGGTAATGTTTACATAGGAAATTAATTTTCTCAATGAAGAGTTCATGCACTAATTGTTCACTGACGTTGGTTGCAGTCCCAGCATTCTCCGTCTCCCCTCTCTGGAATTCCTGTTATCAGAAATGACTTTTGCAAATATTTTCTCTCAGTATGTGGCTTGCCTTTTCATTCTTTTAATAATATCTTTCTCAGAGCATAAGTTTTGAATTTTATGTCAAACATCATTTTTTTTTTCTCCCTTTCAAATATTGTGGCATCTTGTGCTGTCTCTAAAAACTCATTGTCAAACTAAAGGTTACATAAATTTTTGCCTATGTTATCTTCTAAAACTTTTATAGTTTTGCCTTATGTATTTTGGTTTATGATAAATTTTGAATTAATTTCTATGAAAGGGATAAGTCCATTGTCTAGATTCAGTTTTCTTGCATATAGATATCCAGTTGTTCCAGCCCAAGTTGTTGATAAGTCTATTCTTTCTCACTTGAATTATATTTGGTCTTTTGTCAATGATCAATTATTTGTGTGAGTCTGTTTCTGGGATCTCTATTCTGTTCCACTGATCTATTTTTATTTTTATTTTTTAATTATTCTACTAATAGTATATTGTCTTCATTACTGTAGTTTTATAGTATGATTTACATATCTATATGCAAGAAACAGATGCCCCATTGGAGGCGCTCACTCAGTTATGCCAAGAGATTTGGAGGACAGCTACCTGGCCAACTGACTAGAAGAGATCCATATTTGTGCCCATTCCAAAGAAAGGTGATCCCACAGAATGTAGAAATTATAGAACAATATCACTAATATCACATGCAAGTAA
>NW_006921611.1:1906748-1915846 GCF_000298275.1 Orycteropus afer afer
CCGTAGTGATACTGCCTCGGAAACCCAAGGAGGGGTCGCTATGAGTCGGGGCCGACTCGACGGCAAATAACAACAACAACAACATAGTAAATCATTACATCAGGACTATAATCCTCTTACTTTATTCTTCAAAATTTTGATAAATTTTCTGATTTTTATCCTTCTTAGATAAAGTTTAGAATAAGTTTTTCAGTATCCACAGTGGAACTTGTTGAGATTTTGACTGGGATTGCGTTGGATCTATAGATTAGGTTAAGAATTGCCTTCTTATCAGTATAGAGTCTTTTTAGCCATGAAAATGGAATATCTCTCCATTTACTTAAATCTTACTTGCTTTATTTCATCAGAATTTTTCATTATTTTCTTCATATAAGAAACTCTGGTGGTGTAGTACCTAAGGCATTTGACTGCTAACCAAAAGGCTGGAGGTTCAAATGCCTCAGCCACTCCTCAGAAGGAAGGTTGGGAAATCTACTTCCATAGTGATACTGCCTCAGAAACTCAAGGAAGGGTCACTATGAGTCAGATTCGACTTGATGGCAATGAGTTTGGTTGTTTTTTTTTTTTGGCATATAGATTGTCTGAGGCTGTGTAAAGGAGCTCTCATTATGTAGTGCCTAAGGCATTTTGACTGCTGACCAGAAGGCTGGTAGTTCAAACCCATAAGCCACTCCTCAGAAGGAAGTTTGGGCAATTTACTTCTGTAGTGATATTGCCTTGGAAACTCAAGGAGTGGTCACGGTGAGTCAGATCTGACTCGATGGCAAACACAACAACAAAAAGAAGCTGTGTAAAACCCATGAAGTAGTATATATAGTGAATCAATTGCTTATCTTTCTACCATCTTTCTGTCTATCTGTCTATCTATCTATCTATCTACCTACTACCTACCTATCTGTCATCTATCTATCTATAGAAAGAGAGACAGAAAGAGAACTAGAGAGTGAAAAAAAAAAAGAAAAAAAAGAAAAAGTCAAAGAAATGGCTAACACAGATGTAGAGGTTAGCAAGCCCCAAGTCCATGGATCAAATGTCAACACGGAAGCTTCTCCTGACTCACCCAGTTGCAGGGCTTGATGAACCCAAGATCAACAGGCAGTATAGAAGGTTATTGACTTTGAAGGCTAACAAATCCAAGATCAATAGGTAAAATGGCAGATTGTTGGCTCGCAGTCTGTGAAGGCAACAAGCCCAAGATAGGCAGGTAACACAGCAGGCTACTGGCTTAAGTCCAGAAACCGGAGATGGTGATGAGCCAGATGCAGGATCAAGATCCAGCAGAAAGCCAGAGAATATTCCCAGGATTTCTGTATATACATTGCAAGTAGGCAACACCTCTGACAAAACCCTCTTTCCACTTATTGGCTGCATATAGCACATCCCATCATGGTTGTTGTTGTTGTTGTTATGTGCCATTGAGTCGGACCCGACTCGTAGCAACCCCTCCTTGGTTTTCCGAGGCACTATCACTACGGAAGTAGATTGCCCCATCTTTCTTCTGAGAAGTGGCTGGTGAGTTTGAACCACCAGCCTTCTGGTTAGCAGTCAAGTGCCTTAGGCACTATGCTATGAGAGCTCCCATCATGGAGGTGATTGAATTATATTAGATCTCATCATGAGGGATGACTGCATCACAACCACTAAATCACTTAGAATCATGGTCTAGCCAAGTTGACACACAACCTTAATTATCACATAGATCTTATACTTATTTTGCTAGAGTTATGTCTAAGTATTTTGCCTCACCATAAAGAAAATGAAAATCCTCAAATCTGCACCAAACAACATAATAATAAATGGAGAAAAGATTGTAGTCAAAAGTTTTATTTTACTTGGATCCACAGTCAACAACCATGCAAGCAGCAATTAAGAAATCAAATAACATATTGCATTGGGCAAATCTTCTGCAAAACACCTCTTTAAAGTGTTATGAAGCAAAGATGTCACTTTGAAGACTAAGGTGAGCCTAACACAAGTCATGGTATTTTCAATTGCCTCATTAGCATGTGAAAGCTGGACAATGAATAAACAAAATTGAAGAAGAGAAGAACTGATGCATTTGAATTGTATTGTTGGTGAAGAATATTGAAAATACCATGGACTAGCAGATGAACAAACAAATCTATCTTGGAAGAAGTACAGCAAAAATTCTCTTTGAAAGTGAGAATAGCTAGACTTTGTCTCTCTACTTTGGTCGTGTTCTCAGAAGGGGCCAATACCTGGAGAAGAATATCATGCTTAGTAAAGTAGAGGGTCAATAAGATAGATTTACACAGTGGCTGTAATAATGGACTTAAGCATATAATAAATGGAGAAAAGATTGTAGTCAAATTTGTGAACATGGTGCAGAAATTCAAAATTGTGAATATGGTGCAGAAAGGGGCAGTGTTTCTTTCTGCTGTACATGGGTTGCTGTAACTCAGAACTAACTTGATGGCACCTAACAATAACAACATTTCATTTTTTGGTGTGTTAATGTAAATTATGTTGTGATTTTAATTTCAAATTATATTTGTTTATTGTTGGCAGGGTAACAGTTGACTTTGTATCCTTGAATTTTGTAACCTTGCTTTTATTAGTTCCAAGGGTTTTATGGTTAATTCTTTGTGATTTTCTACATAGAGAATTATTTTTTGAATAGTTTATAGTGAATAGTTTTAGTTCTTCCTTCCAAATATGTATACCTTTTATATTATTTTCTTTTCCTTAGCTTTTTGCATTAGCTAGGACTTCCAGTATGATGTTAAATGGGAACATGGGAGTGTTGACAAGGTTAACTTTACCTCATTCTCAATCTTAGGAGAAAAAACATCTAGTTTCTAATTCTCACCATTAAGTATAATGCTAACTGTAGCTTTTTTTAATTACTTTTTTAAGATATTCTTTATCAAGTTGAAAAAGTTTTCATCTATAAGGCTTGGATTTCAATTTCACTTATTTTAACTTTGATAAAGTTAATTAAGCCCTAATTACTCCTCCCTGCCTTCATCTGAAAAACAAAGCTAATTTTACCTATCTTAAAAGATAATTGAAAGAATTTTATAAAGATAATTTATGTATTCAATCTAGCAGAGTAGGTAGCAGCAATATAACCTGCAGCAATATGTACAGCTGAAGATGTACCTGCCATAGTAGCGACAGTTACAAGTGGAGCAGCCTTAGTAGTAGCAGAGAAAAAAAAGCACTGAATTTGGATCGCATGATGTCCAGTTAACCTTCTTCTTGAAGAAAATTTGTGTATGACCTTGTGACCTTGGACAGATAAGTCAATTTACTCTCCTTATTGTCATGTAGTCCTTGCCTAAACGCTAATTTCTTCTTTTAATAGAAAAATGAAATAATGCTTATGAAAACTTTATAAATGACAAAGTTTATATGGGCAAAAAATATCTTTTTCTGGATGTTTTTCAAGGCTTTGGGGAGCTTACTCCTGAACTTTTAAAGAAGATGGTTGATGTTATATACTAATCCATGGGAAGTGCACTTCGTTCTGGTTTCTAGTGTCTCAAGATCTGCCACAAGCAAATAATGAATTGAAGTTAAGAGGTGAAGGTACAATGAGGCAAGCTAGTTGTCAGTGGATGAAAGAACTTATTAAAGACCTAAGCAGTTTGAGGCAGAGTGTTCATTCTGAGTGGCTGATACAATTAATTGCCTATCCGATAGTGTCTTCCTCTTATTCTCTTCCAATAGACCTTTGATTTTGAGTTAGAAAGAGACTTTCATCTCAGTAGAAGTTGTCTATGTTCCCACTTGCTATACCAGTCTTAGAACAAATATAGCCAGAATGCTCCTTAGAAATGACAATGGCAAGACTTTGTCTCATGTGCATTGGATATGTTATCAGGAAGGACTGGTCCCTGGAGAAAGAAGGAGCAGTCACTATGAGTTGAATCACAGCAGTGAGTGTTTTGGTTTGAGTGAAAAAGAGGAAGATCCTCAATGATATTGATTGCCACAGTGGGTGCCACAATAGGCTCAAGCATGGCAATGACTGTGAAGGTGGTACCCACCCACTGGCATTGAGTCAGTTCTGACTTACAGTGATTTATAGGACAGAATAGAACTTCCCCATAGGGTTTCCAAGGCTGTAAATCTTTAAGAAAGTAGGATGCCTCTTCATTCTCCCATGGGGAGGCTGGTGTGTTTGAATCACAGACCTTTTGGTTAGCAGTCAGAGGCCTTAAACACTGTGCCACTAGCATTCTGAAGATGTCACAGGACCAGGCAGTGTTTCATTCTGTTGTACACAGGGTCCCTATGGGTTGGAACTGACTTGACAGCATCTGACAACAACAAAGACCTACTAGTTATTATCCTATAAGTCAGTATGTGATCCAATTCTCGGCAATGACACATAAAAGGAGTGGTGTGTGCACTATTTGTATGATGTGTTTTTTGCACGTGGCAGCTTTATTTCCAGGATACAAGGATAAAACTCTACTAGCAAAAATTTGACAGCTGTGGTCCAGTCATGAGACCACAAGGATATCCATGAATAGCCAGCTTGACAAGGAAGGTTCTAATGACATTGATGAGCTATTAGATCAGTTCAAGTATGTCTACTACTGTTGTTGTTGTTGTTGTTTTGTGCCATCGAGTCGGCCCTGACTCATAGCGACCCCTCCTTGGGTTTCCGAGGCAGTATCACTACGGAAGTAGGATTGCCCAACCTTCCTTCCGAGGAGTGGCTGGTGGGTTTGAACCACCAGCCGTCTGGTTAGCAGGCAAGTGTCTTAGCCACTATGCTACCAGAGCTCCTGAGACAATAAATAAAGATGTATTGTTCATTTCACTCTTAGACATATAGTCTGTTACTTACAGTAGGAAGCATTTCTAAATGATACATGCCCATAAATTAGAATTAGATATAAGATTTCAAAAGATACCTCACAGGCTCTTTATTAGTGCTTCCTTTAAACAGTCTTTGACAATTAGCAATTTTGCTGAATATCATGCCTTGGTCATTGCAGTGAATTGCTTGATGTGGCCCTTCTAGCCATTGTCCTCCATTCTGTGGTGTTTCGTAAATCCCATTATCCATGCCTGTTTGGGGTGGTGTGGTAGTTAAGGTCAGGTATCAACTTGGCTGGGCAGCTGGTAGTAGTCATTCCCTATAATGACTGGCAATCGACTCTGTGATGGGATTTAGGTTAATTCTGTTGGGACAACACAAGTGGAATGTATCTTGAGTCCTGCCTTGCTAGAGGGTATAAAAAAAAAAATCACCACCCTTAGCTTCCCGGAGGGTTTTACCTACGAATCTCCTCAGAAGATCCGCTCGCCTCTTGCTCCAGCTTTGATCCTTGGCTCATCGTCATCTCACCCCTGGATTTGGGACAGCAGCCACCATCTGATCTGCTGATCGAGGTTCATCTAACCCCGAGAGTTGGGAGGATCCGCCAGACCTACTCACGGACCTGGGACTCGCCAGCCTGCCAGTCTCCACCACCACTATGTGAGACGAACCCTTGGGTGTCTGTGAGTTCTGTGAGGTGTTACAGCAAAATTCAGAACCCTAAGACTGGGGAAATTACTGGGAGGAGGAGGAGGGGTTAATGTCTGAGATGATGGAGTGGCATGGTAGTTTGGACATTTGGGACATCTTTGACCTCCGCCTCATGGGGACCAGCCTCGTGCTGATCTTTCTAAGAGAAATTGTTCAAGCAATCCTGCAGTGTAGTAAATTCCTTAGTGTGGCTTTTCTACCCATAAGTCTTTGTAAACTCCAAGGTGGGAATTGCTATTAGCAACTGAGGAGATCCTGATTTTAAAGTCGCCCACCTGGGTTATTTCTGTTGGGCGTGGCACAATACAATGTTCTGGGAGGTTCCCACTCTCTCTCACACGTGCTTAGAGTTCTGATGCTGTGATTGGCTAGTTTTGACCACCCTTCCGGGCTCAAAAGGAGGTCTCCTGGAGGCAGAACTCTCTCGGACTGCTGGTTGAGGAAGACGTGCTGCGAAAGGGACATGCACCCCTGAAAGAGACACGTGCTGCTGGGAAAGAGACACAAGAGACACGCATCGCTGAGTGAGACACCAAGGGACCAGCACTGCTGGGAAAGAGACTGTGAGAGAGTTTTGGCTGAGGGACGGTGGGCTGGGAGAGAGACTGAGTGTTCTTCCTGAACTTGAGTTGTAGCCTGGTGCTTCTCTAATAAACCCCATAATCTGTGAGTTCTGTGTGGCCACTGCAGTGAATTATCGAACCCAGGAGAGAGGTGGTGGGTGCTTTGGGAGGAACGGTTGGTGAAAGGGCTGGAGGGAGGCAGCATGTCTGGCCTTGCAGTAATAGGCCTTGAGTTACTGCTGGTAATCTTGTCTTCCTCTCGTAGAGTTAGAGGAGGTCAGAACATGTGGCCTCCTTGCCCTTTTTGCAGTCATGAAAAGAAGAAGCAATATCAGCTGCTGATAGGAACCTTCATATAGGTATTTCCACTTGTTCCCAAAGAAATATATGGAAATTATGGGACAGCAAAGAATATTGTTTTCTAAAAAGAAGAATTTTTTTGTTTGTTTGTTTTGTTTTGTTTTGTTTTAAATCCTTAATCAGTAGAGGCATAAAATCCTGTGATGATGAAACCATGATACAGAATGTAACTCACTCAATAGATCTTAACTTCTTGAATGTGTATTTTGGGTATCTATTAGCATCCTTTAGGTTTCATACCATATAATATGCATTTAAGTACTATGAATAAAAAATAATAAAATAAGATTTGAGAAACCACACTGGGCTTCCCTGTCAGCAGTGGTTCCATTTTTGTGTCAGTATTAATATTCCACATACACTAGCTCATTAAAAAAAAAGTAACCTTGGAACACTGTGTCAGGCAGAGATACATATATATTTTAAGATGTGTTGGAAATTGTGCAGCTATAAAGAGTATTCCCACTAATTATCTTGGTACTCATGTTCTGCTGACCAGTTTGTCACCAAGTTGGGGGGGGGTGGAGTAAAGAGCCCCCACCCCTCCATTCTGCCCTATGTATCGCTTTGCTCTAGTTTCTCTCAAACTCATTTATTCCATGCTTATACTCATGCAAAAAGGGTAATGAAGCAGCCAAAGGTTATAGAGGGGTACAAAGGTCTTTTGGATGATGACAGCATTGGTAACCAGGAAGACTAGCCTCAGGCTGTCTGAAATTGAAATATGGGGCTAAATTAATAACTCAACCTAAGCACATGCAGTTTTACAGTAAGTCTGTTTCCTCTAAGGTTGAAAACTTGTAGTTTGACATAAAAAAAGATCTCTAGACACGATAGCAAAACAAAATCTAGATTATTCCATTGGAAGAGCAGGGACACAAGCAGAAAGGTAGTAGTGAGGCACCTATTATCCAAATCAGCCTCAGTAAATGATTTCAGATTTCCATCTATAAACGTGTATGTGCCTGTATGTTCCTTTGAGATTCAGTAATCATCTTAGTGTGTTTTAGTTACTTAATGCTGTTTCAGAAATGCCAGAGTGGAAGGCTTTACAGAACAGAAATATATTTTCTCACAATTCTGGAGGCTGAGTAGCAATTCATCTTTGGACAATGTACATTTCTGCCTTGTGAGGTAGCCCTGGGAATTTCTTGGTTCATGATAATGCACATATGACATCTATCTTACCCAGTTTTTGCTTACTTCTGTGTCAAATCTGCTTTTTTTCTAACTCAGAAGTAATTAGTTTAGGACACACCCTACATTGATATAGTGCTATTAACTTAAAAAAAGAAAATCCTATTTCCAAACAGGATTATGTCCACAGGTATAGGAGTTAGGATTCCAATACATATTTTAGAGGTACAAAATTCAATCCATAACAGTGTGTGTATGTGCAAACAGAGACTTATGTTCTACAGTAACTCTCTTCATAATCCCTCCAAGGTCAGTGTCAGCTAGGGCCTAGGTAAATCTCAAGAATAGAGCAAGATGTGATTAGGACCACACCTTTGCTTTTCCTTTTCTTTGGATTTCAGGACCAGGAACATTGAAATATCAATTTCCTAAAGTCTAGTTAAAGACATGGCAGGATATTTGTCTGCATTATCATTGTGGGCATGTTCAGGGGAGCATTCTTCAGGAAAGAAGTTACAAAAGCTTACTGTCACAAAATGGCTGTGACTAAGCCAGGAAAATAAACCTGGCAGACATTACAGATTAGTCATTACAGCTATTCTGTAGACTGAAAGGTGATCACAGCGCTAGGCAGCACTGAGGGTGATTATAATGAAACTGGAAAATATAATCCTGTCCATCTTTAAAACCAAAGACTCTTTGCCTTTCCTGTAAGGAATATTGACCTTGATTACAATTAAAAGTAGATAAGACCCCTTGATAAGATCAAGAGAAGGCAACAGAATTGATTAGGAGCATTTAGGAATTGACATATAATGGCCACATTAATTTTTTTTTACCTATACAAGACGGAAAAGCATAGTTAACGTATGACTGATTGGAGGCTGCACTAGGAATTCAAGTCATGATCTGCAATTTAAAGCAATCAAAAGATGGGCATATCAAAGGATTCCTTTAACTAAATAGAGGAAAAGAGGATCGAGTGATCACCTTAAAGTCAAATGAAGAACGTGGATCTCATGATGCAGGTTTAAGTGGATTTTCACTTCCCAACAGTACTCCTGTGAACTATGATATGAAGGAAATGAATGAAATGATCTCCAAATTTTCTTCTAGCTTTCTTTTGTGGTGTTGCTGTCAGCTCATCTATCATGTGCCATTTAAAAGGGTCATTTTGTCCATTGACTTTGCAGAGTTCTATGTATATTTTTAACGAGTGCACTATGATTCCCTTTCTTCCAAGAATTTATTTTCTTGATGAGTTCAGAAGCACCTCAAAGAAGGAAAATGAAGCACATCAAAAATAATAAAATAAGAATAATGAAGAAAAAAGAAAATAAAAGGAGCAAAAGTGTTAAAAAAAAAAAAGAGTTTACTCAAGATAAAATATATATACATGTGCGGTGTAGTAAATTACTTAGTGTGGCTTTTCTACCCATAAGTCTTTGTAAACTACAAGGTGGGAATTGCTATTAGCAACTGAGGAGATCCTGATTTTAAAGTCCCCACCTGGGTTATTTCTGTTGGGC
>NW_006921611.1:1934962-1977841 GCF_000298275.1 Orycteropus afer afer
TGAGCAAATAATCCGAGAAGCTGGACTGTATGAAGAAAACCATGGCATCAGGATTGGAGGAAGAATTATTAACAACCTGAGATGTGCAGACGATATAATTTTGCTTGCTGAAAGTGAGGATGACTTGAGGCACTTACTGATGAAGGTTGAAGAATACAGTCTGCAGTATGGATTGCATCTCAATAGAAAGAAAGCAAAAATCCTTACAACTGGACCAATGAGCACCATCCCAATAAATGGAGAGTATATTGATGTTGTCAAAGAATTCACGTTGCTTGCTTCTGCAATTGATGCCAACGGAAACAGCAATTAGGACATTAGGCGAGGTGTAGCACTGGGAAAGTCAACCACAAAAGAACTGTCTCCAGTGCTGAGAAGCAAGGATGTCTCCTTGAGGAATAAGTGTGCCTGACAGAAGCCATATTTCCAATTGCCTCGTATGCATGTGAGAGCTGGACAATGAATAAGGAAGACCGAAGAAGAGTTGATGCTTTTGAGTTGTGGTGTTGAAGAATGCTGAAAGTACCATGGACTACTAAAAGAACTAACAGATCTGTCCTGGAGGAAGTGCACCCACAATGCTCCTTGCAAGCGAGAATGACCAGACTTTGTCTCATCTATTTTGGTCATATTGTCAGAAGGGACCATTCCCTGGAGAATGATGTCATGCTTGGTAAGGTGGAGGTTCGACGAAAGAGGGGAGGCCTTCAACAAGATGGATTGACAAGGTGGCTGTGATAATGGGCTCAAGTATAGCAGGGATCATGGAGCTGGTGCCGGAGCAGGCAGTGTTTCGTTCTGCAGTGCCTGGGGTTGCTATGAGTTGGAAATGACTCGACGGCACCTAACCACAACTACAGCTCGTCCCACACCAAAAAGCTTCCATGATGGTCCCAAATAAAAACAATTTCTCCTCCTTCAGAACACTCATCATTAGAATATTTTGTTACCTTAACACTCTAGTAATTAGTGTGCATAACAATTTCCTAGTAAAATACTCATTGAGGATAATGACATCAGTATAGTGACATAACTGTATCCTCCACAGGAACATTTGTACAGACAAGGTATTAAATAAATCTTGTGGTAATCAATCCATTCATTTGATCATTCACTCTGGAACTATTTATTGAGCATCTCTAAAGTTCAGGGCAAGAGATTTGGAAGAGAGCTACCTGGCCAACTGATGGAAAGTGATCCATATTTGTACCTATTCCAAAGAAAGGTGATCCCACAGAATGTGGAAATTATCAAACATTATCTTTAATATCACATGCAAATAAAATCTTACTGAAGATAATTCAAAAACAGTTGCAGCAATATCTTGACAGAGACCTTTCAGAAATGCTAGCTGGATTCAGAAGAGAACATGGAATGAGGGATATCATTATCAGATGGATCTTGGCTGAAAGCAAAAAATACCAGAAAGATGTTTACTTATGTTTTACTGACTATGCAAAAGCATTTGATGGTGTGGATAGTAACAAATTATGGATAACATTGAGAAGAACGGGAATTCCAGAACCCTTAAGTGTACTCATGAGGAATCTGTACATAGATCAAGAGGCTATCGTTTGAACAAAACAAGGGGATACTCCATGATTTAAAATCAGGAAGGGAGTATGTCAGGGTTGTATTCTTTCATCACACTTATTTTATTTGTATGGTGAGCAAATAATCCAAGAAGCTGGATTGTATGAGGAAGAACATGGCATCAGGATTGGAGGAAGACTCATTAACAACCTGCAATATGCAGATGATACAACTTTACTTGCTTAAGATGAGGATGACTTGAAGCACTTAGTGATGAAGGTTAATAACTACAGTCTGCAGTATGGATTACACCTCATTATAAAGAAAACAAAAACCCTTGCAACTAAACCAATAAGCAACATCATGATAAATGGAGAAAAGATTGAAGTTGTCAAGAACTTCATATTATTTGATTCTGCAGTCAACACCAATGGAAGCAGTGGTCAAGACATCAAAATATATATTGCAATCAGCAAATCTGCTGCAAAAGAACTCTTTCCAGAATTAAAGAGCAAAGATATCTCCTTGAAGACTAAGGTGCAAGCTCAAGCCATGGTATATTCAATGCCTCATATGCATGTGAGAGCTGGACAATAAATAAGGAAAACTGATTCAATGCCTCATATGCATGTGAGAGCTGGACAATAAATAAGGAAAACTGAAGAAGAGTTGATGCTTTTGAGATGTGGTGTTGGCAAAGAATACTGACTGAAAATACCATGGAATGCCAGAAGAACTAACAAATCTGTCCTGGATGAAGTGCAGCCTGATTGCTTCTTGGAAGTGAGAATGGTAAGACTTCGTCTCACCCACTTTGGTCATATTGTCAGAAGGGACCATCCTCTGGAGAAGGATATCATGCTTGGTAAAGTGGAGGGTCAATGAAAAAGGGGAAGGCCCTCAACAATGCAGTTTGACTTGTAACAACCCTATATGACAGAATAGGATTTCCAAGGCTGTAAGCTCTGGTAGCATGGTGCATAAGGCACTTGACTGCTAACAAGAAGGCTGGCGGTTCAAATCCACCAGCCACTCCTCAGAAGGAAGGTTGGGCAATCTACTTCCATAGTGATACTGCCTCAGCAACCCAACGAGAGGTAACTATGAGTTGGGTCCAACTCGATGGTACATAACAACAACAATCTTTGGTGTAGTGTCTAAGAAATTTGACTGCTCCCATTTGACTGCTGAAATGATGGAGTCTTGTATAGCAAGGGTTGTGAGGCTGGAACAGGACTGGACATTGTTTTGCTCTGTTGTACATAAGGTCGCTATTAGTCAGAGATGACTCGATGGCACCTAACAGCAACAACAACAACAAGGCCCAGGCAACTGTGCTAGAAATTAAATGGTTGTATAAGACATAATCTCTGTCTTTATAAAACTTAGTAGATGACAGAAAAATTAAAAGTCAATTGTGCCAGTGTGATAAGTACTGTGATAAGTGTAACTGGAGAAAGGAGTCCCTGGGTGGTACAGTTAATGTGCTCAGTTACCAACTGAAAGGTTAGAGGTTTGAGAGTCTACCCAGAGGAACCTTGGAAGAAAGGCCTGACAATTTACTTCCAAAATGTAATAGGCTTGAAATCCCTATGGAACACAGTTTTACGCTCACACACATGGGATCACCAAAGGGAGACCTAGGATAATCTTGTCAGGTCCCCAGAAGACTTATTAGAGGAAGAGGTTGAGTGTTAAGAGATTATTAGAAATTAGCCTAGACTGAAGAAAAAAGAAAAAAGAAAAAGCAGGTGGAAAGTCACAAAGATGAACCATAGCAGAAAAAACACTCAAGGAACAGAAAAGGATCTGGTTTGGTAGAAACTAAATAGGCAGGTGGAGGTATATCTGGAACGAGATCCTCAGGGGCTTTATCCATAGGATAAGAGTGACTCACTGAAGGGGAGAATTTAAATGACTTAATTTTTGTTTTAGGAAATTCTCTCCAGCTGGAAAATGAAAGCACAAATAAATGGAAAAAAAAAAAAAGATAAGCACTTCCATAGAAGGATAAGAAATTACACTTCCTCTTTTTTGGATTTCTCCTCTCTGGAGACAGATTTTCTGGGATTTACCATTTATCCCAGAGGTAAGGGGTGGTTGTAGTGCAGTGACTAAAGCACTCAGCTGCTAGCTAAAAGGTCAGCAGTCCAAACCCACAAACTGCTTCATGGGAGAAAGATGAGGCAGTATGCTTCTCTTCAGATTTGTACCATCAGAAACCCTATGGGGCATTTCTGCTCTGTGCTATAGAGTTGCTATGAGTCAGAATCAACTCAATGGGAACAGGTTTTGTTTTGGGTATGGTGGTAAGGTGTATTGTGCATCTTGTCCTTTTGATCATCCCCCCTTCTCACCCCCACTCCGTGAGACTTTAATAGTCTTCTTGGATTATTTAGAATTAATGAAGGAAATGTCCTCAATCAAGGAGCAATTTAAGAACATGCAGCTAATTTTAATAAGTTCTGTAAATGAATCAGTTGAATACCAGTAGAAATGACCTGGGACTGTATTTTCCTGATTTGTTCCTACAAACCTTGGCAGTTTAAATGGCTATTTTGAGCCTAGGGGTAAGCATTAATCATAATACAATGATGATGTGCTTCTAAGAGGAACATGGAACATTCATTCCCTACAGTAAGTGGAAGGTATCTTTTTGAGAGCAAGGTCTTTACTGTGTTTATTAAAACTGAAAACAATAGAATAAACAACACTTGGGGCATCATGGGCTTTTTCCAGTGTGGGGAGAGATCGGCAACAAAATACATTTCACTTTAATATCAACAAATTACATGTGGAATTTGGATAAGATAATAAAGGGGCAGAGATGTAGATATTGATTACAGGGAAGCAACAATATGAGCAAAGACCCAAAGAAAGGCAATTATTCATCCATTGATCAAATGAATGGATGATGAATGGCATAATATGTTAACCATCTCTTCGGGATTTTGCTACTTTTTTTTTTTTTTAATTTCCTTATTAAACCCAATCTACTGCCATCAACTCAGTTTGGACATATAGAGACCTACAGGACGGAATAGAACTTCCCTACAGGATTTCCAAATCTGTAAATCTAATGGAACATCTGGTAGGTTCAAATCAAAAACATTTATATAAGCAACAAATTGATTAACCACTGAACCACCATCTCCTAATTTCATAATTGGTATAGGAAAAAAAAAAAAATCAGACCTACCAGCTGCTCCATGTAAGAAAGATAAAGCGTTCTGCTTAGATAAAGATTTGTTGTTGTTGTTGTTGTTATGTGCCGTCGAGTCGGACCCGACTCATATTTATCACCTTGGAAATCCAGAGACGGTTGCTTTGAGTCAGAATCGACTCAATGGCAAGGAGATTGGTAACTGGGTAGAGGAAAATATAACTCCTTGAATAAAACTAGAGCACCCTTAATGATACTTTAATGATATTGCCATTCATCCTGTATTTTACTACTTTATCTAGCGAAGAAAAATATTTTTTAGAGCATTTTCTCTGAAGTCAAGCTTTCAGTAGGAATATATATATATTTTTACTGTTTTGTATGAAGGGATTTGCCTTAAACTAGCAAATCCACAGTTCTACAAGCAATGAGAACATTTTACAATACAATTGCACCAATAAAAGGATAACATATTATTTCTGCCACTAAAGCAGTTTCCAATAATGGGAAAGTATTGTTCTAAGAATGGTTTAGCATTGTTCAATCAAGGCTGAATCAGCAGCTATCAAATGCCTGGTAAACCCAATCTTCTTTGAAAACAGAGGTGAGAGGAGAATTGATTGATAAAATCAAGGTAAGGGAGAATTTCTTTTAAAAGAGGTAAAAAACCTTAACCACGAAGGAAATTATTAATAAATTGCTACATTAAAATTAAGAACTTCTATTCATAAAAAGACAAAAGTGAGTGAGAAGACAAGCCACAGAGTGGAAAAAGATATTTGCCACATATGTAACTGTGAAAGAAAGGACTTGTGTCAAGAAGGAAAAACAAAGTCCTACCATCCTGTAGAAAAATGGCTGGAAGATTTAAATAAACATGTCAGGACAGGGGAAATCCAGTGGTTAATAAGTAATTGAAAAGGAGTTCCAACCTCTTAGTAATCTGAGAAATGCAAATTAAAGTATTGATTTTGTTGCTGTTAAGTGCCATTTTAGTTGATTCTGACTCATGGCGGCCTCAAGTACAACAAAACAAAACATTCCTCACATCCTTACAACTGTTGCTATGACATCCTTAAAACTGTTGCTATGTTTGAGCCCACTGTTATAAACACAGTGTCAATCCATCTCATTGAGAGTCTTCCTCTTTATCACTTACCCTGTATTTTACCGAGCATGATGTCCTTCTCCAGGGATTGATCTATCCTGACAATATAATCAAAGTACATGAGACAAAGTCTTACAATCCTTGCAACTGAGAAGCATTCTGGCTCTACTTCTTCCAAGACAGTTTGTTCATTCTTCTGGCAATCCATGGTATTTTTGGTATTCTTCCCCAACACCACAATTCGAAGACATCAATTTTTCTTAGGTCTTTCTTATTCATTGTCCAGCTTTCACATGCATATGAAACAAATGAAAATAATGTGGCTTGGGTCAGGTGCAGCTTAGTCCTCAAAGTGACATCTTTGCTCTTAAACACCTTAAAGAAATCTTCTGAAGCAGATTTGCCAAATGCAGTATGTCCCTGGATTTATTGTGTGCTGTTTCTATGGGCATTGATTGTGGATCCAAGTAAAAGGAAATTCTTGACAACTGCAGTCTTTTCTCTGTTTATCATGATGTTGCTTATTAGTCAGTTGTGAGGATTTTTGTTCTCTTATGCTGAGGTGTAACCTATATTAAAGACTGTAGTCTTTGATCTTGAAACTATTAGAAATCATTATACACTCAATAGTTTGGCAAAAATTAATAAATTGTACAATATCTTGCTAGTTGGCCTGAACCAACAAAAACAGGATCTCTGATACAATGTGAGAGTAATAATTGCTAAAAACAATTGCTCTTGAAAAACAATTTGACATTAACTAAATAATTTACAAAATTCTTTAGCTCACTAATTTCTCTTCTAAGAAAAAGATTTATACATATGTCTATACTTACATATTATAATTTTACTTTAAAATCTTAAGGAAAGTTTATTTATTTATTTGTATTTTGAACATGAGGGAGACATTGGAACAACTTTAAGGTGATAGAGAATTACAATTTTGCACACACACACACAAAGATATCAGGAAAATAAAGTAGAAAAATAGTAAGGAAGGAAAAAGAAGTAAGGAAGAAATGAAAGAAGCGAAGAAATGAGAAGAAGGGAAGATCTTTTGTGATGCCCTTTGCCAAATAATTTCTCTGTGAAGAAACAAAAAGCTGTTTGGCATAGTAGACGAAGCACTTACTGATGAAGCTCAAAAGCTATAACCTTCAGTCTGGATCACAGCTCAACATAAAGAAAACAAAAATCCTCACAACTTGGCCAATAAGCAACATCATGATAAATGGAGAAAATACTGATGTTGTCAAGTATTTCATTTTCCTTTGATGCACAATTAATGTCCATAGAAGCAGTGGTCAAGAAATCAAACGAAGTTTTGCATTGGTTAAATCTGTTGCAAAATACCTCTTTAAATTGTTAAAGAGCAAAGATACCACTTTGAAGACTAAGATGTGCCTGATCCAAGGTGTAGTATTTTCAGTAGCCTCATATGGATGTGATAGCTGGCCAATGAATAAGGAAGACTGCAGAAGAATTGATGCACTTGAATTGTGGTGTTGGCAAAGAATATTGGCTGTACCATGGACTGCTAGAAGAACAAAATTTGTCTTGGAGGAAGTACAGCCAGAATGTCTCTTAGAAATGAGAATGGCCAGACTTCGTTTCTCCAACTTTGGTAATGTTGTCAGAAGGAACTATTTGCTGGAGAAGGATATCATGCTTGTTAAAGTAGAGGGTCAGTAAAAATGGGGAAGACCCTTAATGAGATGTATTAACACAATGGCTGCAATGATAGACTCAAGCGTAGTGACAACTGTGAGGATGGTGCAGGAATGGGCAATGTTTCATTCTGTTGCACATTGGTCACCAGGAGTTGAAACTGACTTGATGGCACCTAACAACAAGAAGAAGCATGGTACAAACCCTATGTGTTAAATCTTATTTGCTCATGAAATTATGTAAATTCTCACCATAACCCCTAATATAACAATAAAACCAAACTCTATAAATTATTAGCTCTGTTTTATAAAAACTAGGAGCTCTCGTAGCACAGTGCCTAAGGCATTTGACTACTAACCAGAAGGCTGGCGGTTCAAATCCAACAGCCACACCTCAGAAGGAAGGTTGGGCAATCTACTCCCTTAGTGATACCGCCTCAGAAACTCAAGGAGGGATCACTATGAGTCGGGTTCAGCTCGACGGCAGTGAGTTTGGTTTGGTTTTGGTTATAAAAACTGACATTTAGGAAAATTGATATTGCCCAGGACAACAAAACATGTCAATAGAAGAGCTGCAACTCAAATCCAAATCCATGAGTCTTAAGTGAAATGTAAAGATGTACACAGCCTCTCTTCCTTTGAGCCGTAAACCAAAATCACATGTTAAAGAAAAACTAAGCTAGAATATTTTAATGGCCAGCCTCACCCTCAAAGGCACAAACATATCTGTTATTTGAAAAAGTAATAGCTTTTCAGTATTGCAACCCTTACTCCCTTCTCTGTTTGGGGCTTTCTAGGGAAAAAAATTTTTGTGCGTAGAGAATAAGGAGCAGCTAGTTGGGTCCTCTTTTCCTCTTTCTCTAATTTCTGCTCTTGTTGTTCTTCTCCAGATGGAGCAAAATCACAGGAGAAATCATTGTTGTCAAGCAGTGTAGTCTTATCTTCAGGAAGTGGGAGGATATTCTAAGTAGTTCAAGGCAGGTAAAGGCAGAATTTTCCTCATCTTTTAAATGTATATGTAAAGATAATGTATTTATATGTATATATGCATTTATATCTCATCTCATCTGTCTGTCTATCTGTCTATCAATCTATCTATCTATCCATCCATCCATCCATCTATTGAAGATCCAGAATCTTCTTCATTTACTCCTGTGACTTCTGGCTTGGTTTCTAGTAACTCTCTTGTTTCTTTTAGGTTGCATGTGTTTTTTTATTTTATTTTATTTTATTTTTTAAATTATAGTGGTAAAATATATACATATAATTTTAAAATTGCCATTTTAACCTTTTTTAAGCATAAAATTAAGTGATGTTTACTACATTAACAATGTTGTGCAACCATCATTACTATCTATTTGCAAAATTTTTTCATCACTTTAAATAGAAATTCTGTATTTATTAAGCAATAACTTTCCATTACATACCTCTAGGCCCTGGTAACCACAAATCTATTTTAGTTTGTATGCGTTGGCCTATTCTAAGTATTTCCTGTAAGTATGTCATATAATATTTGTCCTTTTGTGACCAATTTATTTCTTTCTGCAAAATGTGTCGAGATTCATCCCATGCTGTAGAGTATATTATAATTTAATTCCTTTTCACAGGTGAAAAGTATTCCTTTGCATGTATATATCATATTTTATTTATCTATTCACTTATTTACGGGCACTTGGATTGTTTCTCATGTTCTGGTTATTATGAATGATGCTGTAAAGAATATTTGTGTCTCTTTGAGTCCCTGTTTTCACTTTTGTGACTGAATTGAAAAATTTGAATTGTTGGGTCATTGGTGATTCCATGTTTATCTTTTTGCACAACCACCACACTATTCTTTAAAGTGGGTGTAGTATTTTATATTACCACCAGCAATGTGTGAATTTCCAGTGTTTCAATTTCTTCACATCCTCGTCGACACTTATTCCCAAATCCTTTTGTTATCTCATTATGGTTTTGATTTTCATTTTTCTAGTGAGTAATGATATTGAACACCTTTTTCATGCATGTGTTGACAATTTGAGTACTTTCTTTGGTAAAATGTCTATGCAAGACTTTTTCCTTTATTTTCATTGGGTTGTTTGTCTGTTTTGTGGTTGAGTCTTGAGAGTTCTTTATTTTTGTGAATGTTAAAACTTTACCAGATACATAGTTTCCAAATATCTTCATATTTTCTCCCGTTCTATAGGTTGTCTTTTCACTTTGTTAATAATGGCCTTTGATGTATATTTTAATTACAATGAAGTCCAATTTATCTCTTTTGTCTTTTGTTACTCTAGCTTTTGATGTTACATCTCAGAATCTATTGGCAAAAATGAGATCCTGAAGATTTTACTCACTGTTTCCTTCTTTGAGTTTTATGGTTATAACTCATATTTGTTGATCTGTTTTGAGTTCATTTTCATATATGATATGAGTTTTGGTTCCAATTTCATTCTTTTGCATGTGGAAATCCAGTTGCCTCAGGAACCCACAGCTTTTTATATTCTACTGTTGTTGTTGTTGTTGTTTGCCATCGAGTCAGCCCCAACTCATAGCGACCCCTCCTTGGGTTTCCGAGGCAGTATCACTACGGAAGTAGGATTGCCCAACCTTCTTTCAGAGGAGTGGCTGGTGGGTTTGAACCGCCAGCCTTCTGGTGAGCAGTCAAGTGCCTTAGGCACTAAATCCTCACTGCTGTCAAGTCAAATCCGACTAACTCCTAGCAACCCTTCTTTGGGTTTCCAAGGTGGTATCTTTATTGAAGTAGATTGCCCAGTTTTCCTTCTGAGGAGTGGCTTATATGCTATTAGGCTGGAGCAAAGCTTGTCTTTGGCCGTGGTACCCTGACATCAGGCAGGAACCCATAGTCTTTGCTATGGGGAATCACCCCTCCCTCTATCAATTGCTTTAGTCTGATATGCACAACATGTGCTACTGCTTCCTGAGCATTTTCAGAGTGCTTAAACCTGTGTCAAGCACCTAAAGGTTCTTGGCTTAGTATGAAAAATCAGCGATTTCATATAACATACCCAAATGCAGTCATTCACCCACATTCATTGATCCCACTTTGAACCACTGTGCTAAGATTTGTTGAAGATACAAATACAGTAAAGATATGGGCCATGCCATTCAGAAGCACTCAGCTGAGTAGGGAAGTAAGACATATTTTGCTCTATGCTAAGCAGATGTCAGTGGGTTTGATTTTGGTTTGGAAAGCAGAACCTGAGGAACTGAAGATCTTTGCAAGCTAAAAGGCAACTTTTGTAAAAGTACAACATTTGCACATGGAGTACAGATTAAATCCACCGAGATTTTTCTTTTCCTTTTTTGGCAATTCACCCACCTTTAAAGGAACATATATCACTCAATCTAAAAGCACTAATCATTGTTAGTGACAGAAAGCTGTTGGTGACATCATTTTAACTGCTTGATACAGTTGTGGAAAGCATATGGGGGAAGCTAACACATCCCTTTAGCAATGATCATGTGTTAAGCAGATTATTTGAGGATGCATTTTACTTCTTCAGTAGCACAAATAGAAACTTTCCAAGGAAAATCCACTTAATTTCTGTCTTAATATGTTCTAATTATCCATGTTGAGTCTGAGTGCCATACCAACAGGAATAGCTCAGTTACTTGCTTTGAGCAAAGCATCACCAGGGCATATTTTCTGTTATTGTTGTTAGGTGCTATTGGTTCAATCCCGACTCAGTGACTCTGTGATAGAGTAGGTTTGATAAAAAGGATTTCCTAGGTTGTAATCTTTATTGAAGAAGATCACTAGGTCTTTTTTCTACTGAACTAGTGGGTAGCTTCAAACCACCAACTTTTCAGCTAGCAGCCGAGTGCTTAACCATTGTACCACCAGGACTCCTAACATGTATTCTAGAGTTAGTAACATCTAAAGAACTAAAAAGCAAAGGGAGGGGATAGGAATATAAGAATCAAAGTAGAAGACATATTTTATTCTGGGATCTTAACATGTTTTTCTTGAGGCTTGACATTCATCTTTCTTTGAAAGATAATTTCAAAAAGAAGATTGGAAGTGATATATTGGTGACTTTATTATTTTACATTTTAGCCAATTTCTACTTAAGTTTCTAAGATCTAAGTGATTCCTCGTGGCCCAAATTCTTTGCCTTTTTCTTTCACTGACTTCTTCTAGCTATGGACTTAATTTTTTATGCATCTCATTGATCTTCCATGATAAAATAGAAATGCAAAATTCCATTTCTCTGTTTCAAAGAAAATTATCATGAATACCAAGAATGTAATAATATTATATCAATAATCCAATCCACTGGGCTCATTAGAAGAAAAAAAAAACTTTTTATAGAAAAGCCTCTGCTTTGCTATAGCTTTAAATGTGGATGGTATGCTTATCTACAAGTGCTTACAACACACTTACATTTGATGGATTTTTTGCAGTATTCTCAATATTTATTACTTTTCCTTCAAATGAAGAGTAAAACAGTGAACACTTGTCTGTAGAAGGCCATCTGGTGTTGATGAGGAGTCACTACAGGTTTATGAAGAAGTTCAGGAAATATGTTTATTCTCCTTCATTCTGCTTTCTGCTGTGAGTTTTGGAAGAACACTGCTATGCACATCTAGACAGTCTATGTAGGTAGCTTCTTTATCTGTACAAACAGAAAGTGGCTATGGTATCTGTCACAGAGTGACTGTATCTTGCATGTTAAAAGGTCATACATTTTAGTGGGGGGTTGGAGGCGCAGAAAAATTGGAGAATTATGGATTAAATTGTGCCCCAAAAAGATATGTGTATGTCTTATCTCCTGTTGTTAAAAATATGACCTATTTGGAAATAGATGTTTCTTTTGTTATAGTAATGAAGCCACAGAGGGAGCAGCAGGGTAGATCTTAAACCTAATCACTTGTTATTGTTGTTGATAGGTGCCATCGAGTCATCTTCAACTCATAGCAACCCTATGCACAGCAGAACGAAACACCACCCAGTCCTGAGCTAGCTCCATGATTCTTGCTACACTTGAGCCCATCGCCGCCTGCCACCGTATTAGTCCACCTCGTTGAGGGCCTTTCCCTCTTTCATTGACCCTCCACCTTAACAAGCATGACATCCTTCTCCAAGGAATGGTCCCTTCTGACAACATGACCAAAGTAGGTGAGATGAAGTCTTGCCATTCGCATCTCCAAGGAGCATTCTGGCTGCACTTCCTTTAGGACAGATCTTTTAGTTCTTTTAGCAGTCCATTGTACTTTCAGCATTCTTTGCTAACACCACAGCTCAAAAGCATCAACACTTAGTCCGTCCTCCTTAATCACTGTCCAGCTCTCACGTGCACTTGAGGCAATTGAAAGTACCATGGTTTGTGTCAGGCATAACTTAGTCCTCAAGGAGACATCTTTGCTCTTCAGCACTTGAAAGTGGTGCTTTGCAGCCAATTTGCCCAGTGCCCAGCTGATCATATGCCATCTGATGTCCTGACTGATGCTTCAATTGGTGTTGATTGTAGAACAAAGCAATGTGAAGTCTGACAATTTCAATCTTTTCTCCATTTATCATAATGCTGCTTATAGATCCAGTTGTGAGGATTTTTGCTTTCTTTATATTGAGATGTAATCCATACTGCAGACTGTATTCTTCAATCTTCATCACTGAGTACTCACTTCCTCACTTTCAGCAAGCAAAGCTGTGTTGTCAGTGTATCACAGGTTGTTAATGATTCTTCTTCCAATTCCGGTGCCACATTCTTCTTCATATAGTCCAGCTGCTCAGATTATTTGTTTACCATACAGATTGAATAAGTATGGTGAAAGGATAAAACTCTGACACACTCCCTTCTTGATTTTAAACCATATAGTGATCCCTTTTCCTGTTCAAATGACAGCCTTCTCGTCTATGTACAGGTTCCTCATGAGTACAATTAAGTGTTCTGGAATTCCCATTCTTCTCAATGTTTTCCACAATTTATTATGATCTACACAATCAAATGCTTTTCATAGTCAATAAAACACAAGTAAACATCTTTCTGGTATTCTTTACTTTGAGCCAAGATCCATCTGACATCAGCAATGATATCCCTCATTCCACATCCTCTTCTAAATCCAGCCTGCACCTCTGGAAGTTCTCTGTCAATATACAGTTGCAACTGCTTTTGAATTATCTTCAGTAAGATCTTACTTGCATTTGATATTAATGGTATTGTTCTATAATTTCCACATTGTGTGGGATCACCTTTCTTTGGAATGAGTACAAATAAGGATCTCTTCCAATCAGTTGGCCACATAGCTGTCTTCTAATTCTCTTGGCATAACCGAGTGAGTGCCTCCAGTGGGGCATCCATATGTTGAAACATCTCAATGGATATTTCATCAATTCCTGGAACCTTGTTCCTCACCAATTCCCTCAGTGTACCTTCAACCTCTTCCCTCAATACTACTGGTTATTGAATATATGCCATTTCCTGAAACGGATGAAGATCAACCAGTTCTTGTTGGTATAATGACTCTTGTGTATTCCTTCCATCTTCTTTTGATGCTTCCTGCATCATTTAATATGTTGCTCATAGAATCTTTCAATATTGCAACTCGAGGCTTAAATTTTTTCCTCAGTTCTTTCAGCTACAGAAATGCTGAACTTGTTTTTTCCTTTTGGTTTTCTAACTCCAGGTCTTTGCACATTTCATTATAGTAATTGACTTTGTCTGCTTGAGCTGCTCTTTAAAATCCTCTGTTCAGCTCTTTTATCTTGTCATTTCTTCCATTTTCTTTAGCTACTCTTCACTCAGAGCAAGTTTCAGAGTCTCTTCTGACATCCATTTTTGTCTTTTTAATGACCTTTTCCTTTCTTCATGGATGATGCTCTTGATGTCATCCCACAATTCTGGTTTTCAGTCATCGGTGTTCAATGCATCAAATCTATTTTTTAGATGGTCTCTAAATTCAGGAGGTATATATTCAAGATCTTGTGGACTTATTTTAATTGTCTTCAACTGCAAGTTGAACTTACATATGAGCAATTGATGGTCTGTTCCACAATCAGCTTCTGGCCTGGTTTGGCTGATGATATTGTGCTTTTCCATCACCTCTTGAAACAGATGTAGTCAATCTGATTCCTGTGTACTCTGTCTAGTGAAGTCCACATGTATAGCCACCACCTGTGTGCTGAAAAAAGGTATTTGAAATAAATAAGTCATTGGTTTTGCAAAATTCTATTATATGATCGCCAGTATTATTTCAGTCATCAAGGCCAAATTTTCCAACTACCAGTGATTCTTCTGTTTCCTATTTTTGCATTACAATCACCAGTGATAAGCAACACATCTTGGTTGCATATTTGGTCAATTTCAGACTGCAGAAATTGATAAATATCTTCAATTTTCTCATATTTTGCTTTAGTGGTTGGTGCATAAATTTGAATAATAGTTGTATTAACTGGTCTTCCTTGTAGGCATAATAATCCTATCACTGACAGCATTGTACTTCAGAGCAGATCTTAAGACATCTTTTGTGATGATGAATGCCACACTATTCCTCTTTAATTTGTCATTCCCGGCATAGTAGATCATATGGTTGTCTGATTCAAAATGGCCAAAACTGGTCCATTTCAGCTCACTAATGGTAGCATAGTGGCTAAAGCACTTGACTGCTCACCAAAAGGCTGGCAGTTCAAACCCACAAGCCACTCCTCGGAAGGAAGGTTGGGCAATCCTACTTCCATAGTGATACTGCCTCAGAAACCCAAGGAGGGGTTGCTATGAGTCAGGGCTGACTTGACGGCATATAACAACAACAACAACAACAATGCCTAGGATATCAATCTTTAGCATGTACAACTTCCAATTTTCCTAGATTTATATTCCATACATTTCATGTTCCAATTATTATGTTTGTAGCTGTTTCTCCTCAATTTGAGTCGTGACACGTCAGCACATGGAGATCCTGAAAGACTTACTTTATCCGTATCATTAAGATTTGTTCTACTCTAATGAGGCAGCTCTTTCCCAGTCCTATTTTGAGTGCCTTCTAAACCAAAGGGGCTTGTCTTCCTGCACTGTGTTGGACAATGTTTCCAAGCTACTCATAAGGTTGCCAAGTAATGTACCAGATAGTGTTTCTCTGCTATTCATAAGGTTTTCCCTGGCCAATTTTTGAAAAGTGGATGGCCTCCTCCTTCTTCCTAGTCTGTCTTAGTCTGTAAATTGTATTGAAACCAGTGTACCATGTGCACTTCTGGTGGTGTCTGAAACACCAGTGGCACAGCCTCAAGACTCACAGAAACATACAAGCCTCACAGGATGACAAACTGACAGACAAGTTTGTCTCTCTTAGCTGTTGGAAACCTCTGCACCCTCCTCTTACCTAATTCCTACCTGAAACTTGCCACTCTGTGGTCCCTCACTGCTCCTGGTCCCTCCTTTTCCTGGATCTAGGGGGCTTCGGGCCTAGCCTTGCCTCCCACCCCTTTTTACCTGGATATCCTGGTGCTTTAATCACTTATAGGTGATGTCTTATGAAAAGAGCGAATAGAAATGAACACATACCACACACACACGCACACACACGCACATATACAGAGGGAAGATCAATGCCATGACAAGACCCATCTACAAGCAAAAGAATGCCAAGGGTCACTGGCAGATGCTGGAAACTAAGAGAGAAACTGGCAGAAAAACCTGACACATGTGAGAACCTGATTTGGACTTTTAGTCTCCAAGACAGAGAAAAGAAATTATTGTTCTTTAAAATGGCCTACTTGTGTTTTTTGTTTTGTTTTGTTTTTTGTTATGGCAGCATTAGTTAGCTAAGACAGTGCCCATAATTTTTACAGGATTTATATTTGATGTGAGAGTATGTTTGAACTACCATTGAACTATAAGTATATCTGATAATTTAAAATTTTATCATAAGTTCCTATAGTATTGTACAAAATTATGAGTCAAGGCTCTAGTAAGTTGTTGCTCCTTCTTCAGTTCTGTTTCAGTTCATACAAAGCAGAATACCATGACCTCTGGGTTAATATAAAGTCTTCCTCTACTTCACTCTTTCCTGTGAAACTTTTACGTCTGTGGAACCATAATTGTGTCCTTTTAGTCATAAGGATCCTTCCAACTTTTTTTGGCCTAGAGAGGAAAAAGAATTATGTGCTTTTAAAAGAGCTAAGTGTCTAATTTCCTAGTGATAGAAACATACAACTAAGGATATAAATGAAGTAATTGTAGGAGGTAAATTCCAAGTGACAGTGTAATGGTTATTTTATGTATTTTACATGTTCAGTACAGTAGGCATAACAAAATAAAAGCCAAACTCAACTCCTGTCAAGTCAATTCTGTAACAGGTAAAAGTCATCATTTATCCTTGGTAAAAAAAACAAAAACAAAAACTTTTACCCTTGGTAAAAACAAAGATTCCTGAAATGATCACCTTAGAATTTATTATATTCCCTTGTTTAAAATGAGAAAAAATGGACCCATTCAGTAGCTCATCTCATCTTATTTGTTTATTTATAAACCCAAAAGGACTCACTCAGGACAGATTTTGATAAAGAAGTGACTTGGAATTTAAATGGACCTAAATTAGTGTTGCTCTCTTTGGCAATTGCTTTCTCTCTCACAGTATAATGGATGATGTTGTCAATGATTCACTCAGTTTTGGGAAATAACTTTTGTCACCTAACCTGTTTTCTTCAATGCTTTATGTTTCAGGCTTATGAATATTGAAAGGATAATGGAGATCCCTACTGATAAGAGAGTAGAGTGGGGGCCTTTCTTCTGCATTTTTTGTCCTCCCACTGAGAGTTGGGAAACTCTGGGTGGATCAGTTTCCCAGGGAAATTTATGAGGTGAGACAGACAAAAATAGTGGGAAGTGAGGGTCTGACCTTGCCCTTTTTAGATGATCTTTTTAAACCTCTTAATGCCTCAGACTCACCTGTGAAGCAGCACATAAATTGGGAAGCAAGAAAATGATAAAATATTTTCTACAAATTGTGGATACTCTCTAATGGCTGGTGCTGTTAGCAGTGAAGCATTTTGCTATGAAAATGGATGGGATGCTTTCTGCCTTTCTGGAATATCAGGAAGTATAATTCATTAGTGGTTTGAAAAGTACTTTGAGTTAATGGAATAAAAGGCACTAGAGAAATTTGAACTAATATTATTAAAAATGAAAAATTGCAACAGAGCAACTTAGTTCCCCCAGAACACAGGCATCAATATTGAGTCTGATATTGCCAAAACAACCAGTTTGAGAAGGGAAAATGTCAGTCATTCATCTGTACATTAAGTCTGTACATTTCCAAATTACTAGTTTGATTGATTTTGTTTTTCCACTGAATTGTATAAATTCAGTTCTTTTCTGTGAGTCTGAATGCTTGTTTGCATTTGGTGTACATTGGATTTAAATCTGTTCTGTATGGTGCCAAATTCTTCAATTATACTACTTGTTTTTCTATACACCTCTGTCTTGACCTATGGAATCCCAACCTCTCCCAACACAACTCTTAAAAATCACATTTCAAATTGATACATTTCCTTATCATCTTCAGAGGCTGTTGTATTCATTATACTGTCAGAGTCATTAAGATGGGATGTTCTGAAGTAAAAGGTAATGGATAGTAAGCATTTGTAAAGGTTTCTGAGAATATGAGGTAGATTATTGCTTTGTTCACATTTAGTTTCCCCACAATAATGTTGGATTGAGAATTAATGAACACAATTAGAGCTTTTTGATATGGTAAACCTTTGCAACTATTCATTATTCTGTTAACAGAACATTGCTAATTTTCTTCCTAAATTAATATATTCCTGTTGTGATGTAGATTATGTTTTATAATGCAACTCAGTCAGCTTTCCCTTTCCTGCCTTTGTTCACTGATTTCAATTTCTTATGTTTGTGGTGTCGTTCAGGTGAGTTATAAACAGAAATAACCTTTGATAAGTTTTAGGGAAAGAATCATACATCTTCTTACTGATAATTAATGTACCATCAAGATGCCAAGGCTAAAAATAATGTTTATATTTAAAATGTACCTACTAAGATATTATTAAAATAGCAAGGAAGGTCTAAACTCTTTCATTCTTTTGAAAATTATACTTCATATTCCCTGTCAAGGCTCTTCATGCAAATCATAGTTTGTAATTACCTTGTTTTGCAATGCAAAGTGTCAACAGCAACCACACAAACATGAACGTTAGAGAGTTTAGACATATACTTCCAGGATGCTTCTTGACTTACTACCAAACAACTGTGCATGCAAAATGAAATGGGGCAAAGGTTTACGTTTTCATCTTTCAAGAAGTTTTAGATCAGGATGAGCTAATCTGAGTCTTGGTGCAAAAAATAATTCACAAATATAAGTATTAAAAACATTATTATTATTTTTCAGCAATGACCATAGGAACGCTTATGCAAACCCAGTGCCATCGAGCCAAATCCAACTCATAGCAACCCTATAGGTTAGAGCAGAATTGTCCCATAGGGTTTTCAAGGCTGTAAATCTTTACAGAAACCGATTGCCTTTCTCCCATGGAGTGCTTTGTGGTTTTGAACTGTCAATCTTTTGGTTAGCAGCCAAATATTAACCACTATGCCACAAGTTCTACTTACACTCTTTTGTTGTTGTTGTTATGTGCCGACGAGTTGGACCCGACTCATAGCGACCCCTTTTTGGGTTTCCAAGGCAGTATCATTACAGAAGTAGATCACCCCATCTTCCTTCCAAGGAGTGGCTTGTGGGTTTGAACCACCAGCCTTCTGGTTAGCAGTTAAGAGCTACCAGAGCTCCCTACACTCTTCTTAGGAGTAGTAAAAATCAGATTTGGAGTTAACTTAGGAAATGAATTGCTATGAAACAATTCTTTGTGTGGAAAACAGAGGATAGCAATGACTCTTCAAAAGGATATATATTTTTTAAAATTTCATCTCACTCATTTGAATAATTTTATTTTCATCATTTAATTATTGTCAGAGTAATTGATTGCCTCATATGCACATGAGAACTGGGCAATTAAAAAAGAAGACCAAAGAAGTGTTGACACTTTTGAGTTGTGGTGTTGGGGAAGAATGCTGAAAGTACCATGGACTGCTAAAAGAACTAACAAATCTATGCTGGATGAAGTGCAGCTGGAATGCTCCTTGGAAGTGAGAATAGCCAGACTTTGTCTCACCCTATTTTAGTCATAAATAGTGTAGCATTGGGAAAGTCAACTGCGAAGGAACTGTTTCAAGTGCTGAGGAGCAAGGATATCTCCTTGAGGACTAAGGTGCGCCTGACACAAGCCATGATATTTCCAATCGCCTGGTATGCATGTGAGAGCTGGACAATGAATAAGGAAGACTGAAGGAGAGTTGATGCTTTTGAGTTGTGGTGCTGGCGAAGAATGCTGAAAGTACCGTGGACTGCTAAAAGAACTAACAGATCTGTCCTGAAGGAAGTGCAGCCAGAATGCTCCTTGGAAGCAAGAATGGCCAGACTTTGTCTCACCTATTTTGGTCATGTTGTAAGAAGGGACCATTCCCTGGAGAAGGATGTCATGCTTGGTAGGGTGGAGGGTCGACGAAAGAGGGGGAGGCCTTCAAGGAGATGGATTGATACGGTGGCTGCGATGATGGGCTCAAGTATAGCAGGGATTGTGGGGATAGCGCGGGGATTGGGCAGTGTTTCATTCTGCTGTGCATGGGGTCTCTATGAGTTGAAAACGACTCGACGGCACTTAACAACAACAACATTTTAGTCATGTTGTAAGAAGAGATCATACCCTGGAGAAGGATATCATGGTTGACAAAGTGGAGGGACAATGAAAAAGGGGAAAGCCCTCAACAAGATGGATTGACACAGTGGCAGCAATGATGGGCTTGGGTGTAGCAAAGATCATAGGGCTGGCACAGGACCAGGCAGTGTTTCATTCTGCTGTGCACAGGGTCACTATGAGTCAGAGACTACATGATGACACCTACAAACAACAACGATTATTGGTCATTTTCTTTGCTTTCTATTTCTTTTCTTGTTTGTCTTCCTTTCTTAATTTACTTACTCCAGTCCATCTTTTTTTCCTTAGGTATGAAAAAATACAACAAAATAATCTTCCACATGAATTCAAGAGATAAAAACTATTAAGTTCAAACCTTGAGAAACCTTCAAAAGAATTCTGTCTGTAAGACTGTGTGTGCATATGTGTGCATGTCCATCCATTTTAGACAGCTTTAATGTCTTGAAATCTCCTACAGCTAATCAAATTGGAGTTAGTCTAATAGAAATGTCCACAGAGGATTAAGTTTAATGCACTATAATAGGTAACTGTGCTTTTGCTAGAGTGCATTTTACAAATGTGACTGTTAGTAAAGACCCAGAAAATTAGGTTTACAAACGTCTTGGAATGTTTCTTTATGGTCTTTTGGGTTGTTTCTTTTATGTGGTGAGCACCAAAGAGAACATATGAATGTTGGAAATACCAAGTGAAGAGAAGGCAGAGAGGGAGGGGGACTTTGAAGCCTGGTGTTTTGAAACTGTTGTTTCAAGAGGCTGATGGTGAGATTAAATGGAATTGATTTGCACAAAAATTGGATGCAGAGTGCCAAGTAAAATGTCAAATGCAAGGGAAGAATTACAAAATCTGTAAGCACAATAATTATACAAAAGAATAATAATGTCATTCACAGCAAGGGGCTAACTGTGTCTGACTTTAGTTTATTTACTTCAGTGGCAGAACAACTATTAAGGGCCAATGAAAGGAAGTGTGTCACCTTGTGTTATATCTGAGAACCTGAAAAACCTGATTCTACCTGAACTTTCTTGAGTAAAGAAGGCAATGGGCTTTATAGAAATAATTATAATGACAACCTGCTTATGTTTAGAGTTTTCCACTTTTCAGAGGAGAATTTTCACTCACACATTTTTAATTAATGTTCCCAACTATTTTGAAATGAAGGTAATATAAGTATTCTCTTTTAGCAGATCAGAATATTGAAACAAAGAAAAAATCACAGGAACAAGTGTAATTAATTTTTTTTTTCATTTTATTAACATGGTGTTAGTAACATAAATATGTTACTCAGTTTATGTCCATTTAATGTTCAGAAATTTGAACTTTCTATCTAAAGGAAAGTGTACCACTGAAGGTTTCTAAATAGTGAAACAACAGGGTCAGAATTACATTAAGGGCAGCATCTAGAATGTTGTGGATGAGGTGGGGCTGGTGCATAGGAGGGAAAACAGACTGCACTAGTGGGGTAGTCATTGAAAAGAGAAGGATGGGAGGTATTTGCAAGGACTGTAGGAGAAATACCAAATACACTTGGGACCAGACTACTTGGGAGATGGAGAGGATCAGCACTGGGAAAGGTAGGTAAAGCTCATTTTAGGTTTACAGAAACAAAGTGGTTTTGTAAGCACCCACATTTTCTAACTCATTTTTCAAAAGTTCAGAGAGTTAACTCTTACATTACTAATTGTCTTAAGGGAATTTCAGCTTTTCCTTCAGAAACAAATCATCTTGGAGATGTAATAAATATTCTAATAAATTCTAGTTTGACCTGTTTAAATTCTGTGCTTATTTGAATAGGGGCTGTTCTTGTTAGGTGTCCTTGAGGTGTTGTGAACAACAGAACGAAACTCTGCACTCTCCTTTGTCATCTTCACAATCCTTGCTCTACCTGAGCCCACTATTGCAGCCAATGTATCCATCCATCTTGTTGAAGGCCTTCCCCTTTTTTGTTGACCCTCCACTTTACCAAGCATGACATCCTTCTCCAGTCCCTTCTGATAACATGACCAAAGTAGGTGAGACAGTTTGGCCACTCTTGCTTCCAGAGAGCAATCCAGCTGCACATCTTCCAGGATAGATTTGTTAGTTCTTTTAAAATCCCATGGCACTTTCACTATTCTTCACCAATGTTCACCAACACCACAACTCAAAAGCATCAACTCTTCTTTGGTCTTCCTTATTCATTGTCCAGCTCTCACATGCATAAAAGGCAATTGAAAATACAATAGCTTAGTCTTTTAGAAAATATCTTTGATCTTCAGCACTTTAAAGAGGTCTTTTGCATCAGAGCTGCCCAATGCAATTTGTCACCTAATGTCTTGACTACTGCTTCCACTGTTGTTGATTGTATAATCAAATAATATGAAGTCTTTGACAACTTCAATCTTTCTCCATTTATTGTGATGCTACTTATCGGTCTTGTTGTGAAGATAGTTGTTTTCTTTATATTGAGGTGTAATCCATACTGCAGACTGCAGTCTTCAATCTTCATCAGTAAGTGCCTCAAGTCATTCTCACTTTCAGCAAGAAAAGTTGTGTCATCTGCATATTGCAGGTTGTTTATGAGTCTTCCTCCAATCCTGATACCATGTTCTTCCTCATATAATCCAGCTTCTCAGATTATTCTAGTATATTCTAGTTTGACCAATTTAAAATCTGTGCTTACTTGAATAGGGGATATTGTTCTTGTTAGGTGTCCTTGAGTTGTCTCAGAGTCATAGGGACCTCATGAACACAGACTAGAACAAGCAGTATCACCTTGTTCTATTTGAATGACAGCTTCTTGGGCTATGTACAGGTTCCTCATGAGTACAATCAAGTGTTTTTGAATCCCCATTTTTCTCAAGGTTATCCATAATTTGTTATGATCCACACAATCAAATGCTTTTGCATAGTCAATGAAACATAAGTAAACATCTTTCTGGTATTCTTTGCTTTCAGCCAAGATCCATCTGACATCAGCAATAATATCCCTCATTCCATGTCCTCTTTTACATCCAGCTGACATTTCTGGAAGTTCTCTGTCAATATATTGCTACAACCATTTTTGAATTATCTTCAGTAAGATTTTACTTGCATGTGATATTAATGATATTGTTCAATAATTTTCACATTCTGTGGGATCACCTTTCTTTGTAATGGGTCCAGATATGGAGCTTTTCCAGTCAGTTGGCCAGGTAGCTGTCTTCCAAATCTCTTGGCATAGCTGAGTGAGTGCCTCCAGCACTGCATTCATTTGTTGAAACATCTCAGTGAGTATTCCATCAATTCCTGGAGCCTTGTTCTTTGCCAATTCCTTCATTACAGCCTCAACTTCTTCCTTCAATACCATTGGTTCTTGATCATATGCCATCTCTTTAAATGGATGAACATTGACCAATTAATTTTGGTACAGTGATTCTGTGCATCCCGTCCATCTTCTTTTGATGTTTCCCGCACCATTCATTATATTGCACATAGAATTTTTCAATATTGCAACTCAAGGCTTGAATTTTTTCTTCAGTTCTTTCAGCTTGAGAAATGCTGAACATGTTCTTCCCTTTTGATTTTCTAACTCCAGGTCTTTGCACATTTCATTATAATGATTGGCTGTGTCTTCTTGAGCTGCTCTTTGAAATCATCTTCTCAGCTCTTTCATTTTGTCATTTCTTCCATTTGCTTTAGCTACTTTCCACACAAGGGCAAGTTTCAGAGTCCCTTCTAACATTCATTTTGGTCTTTTTTTCTTTCCTGTTTTTTTAACCTTTTGCTTTCTTCATGGGTTGTGTTCTTGATGTTATCCCACAATTCTTCTGGTTTTCAGTCATTTGTGTTCAATTCATCAAGTCTAATCTTTAGATGGTCTCTAAATTCAGGAGGGATATATTCAAGGTCATATTGTGGCTCTCATGGATGTGTTTTAATTGTTTTCAACTTCAACTTGAACTTGTATGTGAACAGTTGACGGTCTATTCCACAATCAGCTCTTGGCGTTGTTTTGGTTGAAGATATCTAAATTCTTCATCACCTCTTGACACAGATGTAGTCAATCTGATTCCTGTGTATTCCATCTGGTGAAGTCCACATGTATAGCTGCCATTGAATAGGGGCTAGTAGTTGGAAATCCTGTCTGTAGAAAGTAATTTTCCTTAACTATACTTCTAATAAAGATCAACCAAGCATTGTCTTCAAAATCACACAGAAATTAATATATATATTTTAAATATATATTCTAAGTCCACTTGAACATTCATTGGCATATGATTAAAGTTACAAAAGATAAAAGTTTCATTAATATTTCAAATAGAGTGTTTCAGAGCCTTCCTTTGGAGCTAGTTTAATTATATAATACATACATATATGTGCTTAAAATAATATTAATATTTCTATATTTTGGATATGTAACTTCCAATTATTCTAAATTGATAAGAGGTTACTCACACTTCAAGTCTACATATCAAATTCAAAAGTATTTTCATTTTGCCTCATCTTCCACATACTCAAGGAGTCATATGTTTAAACAGGATGAAACAAATTTAAGCAACTTCAGACCAGGTCCAGAAAGTTTTAACTGAGTCCAAATTATATAGATATGTTTTATATTATGGGAGGGTATGGAAAGAAATAAACCAAGCCATTTAAATTACCTGCTTTTAAAGTTGGTTAATTAATTTCATCCTACTACACTGTTCCACAAATAAATATAGTTCCCGTTGAAGAGTAAGGCCTTGTAGATTTGACTTACCAGGGGGCCTTTGGAGGTATAGGCTGTTTAAGGGTCAGGGGCCATGCACACTGAGAGCTCCACATTTAAAAATGATTTATTTTCCCTCCTGGAATCCCAGTATATGAATGTGAAATTATGTTAAAATGAATATCAAAAGCCTCCAAATTAAAGCTGCATGGAAAAAGAGACCCACCTTTTTGTTTGGAGATGCTGATGGAGTATATGGGGTCATATTCTACATATATTGTATAAAGTAACTTGAGAGGCAGCTCTTTCTTTCCAATGATCCCCAAGGCGATGGTCCCCATTCACTATGCCCTTCATGTGCACATTCTTATTTTAACTACCTATGATCTCTGCTATGGTTGATTTGAATAACATAATGCAGTCGTTTTCAGTTGTAACAATTTGGTTGAGGCAGGGGTAGGTAGTCTATATTAAAAATAATAATAATATTAACCTGATACTTCATGTCTATAACCAGATTTTGGATTGAATGACATTCATATACTGTAGAAACACTGAGATATCTGATTGCAAAGACACTAGAGAATGGCTTTATTTTCTCATGTATTTATTTCAAGTTTTATTCTTGGCTGCCTTTTTTGGTCTGATCCTGTGAACCTGCTGCGTATATGATCAGGCAGATGTTCATAGGAAATGACTTGTTTCTTGGAGAACTTTAACTTATCCATTTTCTCTGACTTAACTTTTTGCCTTATTTTATCCAGGAATTTTCTCAAATCATGTTACGTTGTCAGAAATGGCCTCCATATTGAACTTTGTCTTGTCAAAATAATTTTATCATTCATAAATATTTCAGTGAAAACCAAAGACTGCTTATGAGTGATTGATTCCAAAGAGTTCACTGACCTTTCCTGTGAAGTCTTTTATTAAAATTAGAGTATCCCATCCTAAATTTGACCATTAATTATTAATAATGTGCTGATTGAAAACTAGATATTTCTTAAAACATGAGAAATTAAGTTGGTAGCTACAATAATATATTGGAATTAAGGGGGGTCACTATAGTTCAAAGAAGCTCATTGTTAAGCTTAGCTCTACACTGAAGTATACTTTGGTAAATTAAATCAGGTGAGAGCTGTACTTGGAAATATTCTATATTATCTGGAGAGACCTGGAAATTAATACGGATAGGTTATTATGCCATCTTTTCAATTTTAAAATTTCTTTGTTGAAAAATGACATCTTTATTTTAGTTGGTATATAAAAATAATAACCACTTAAATAACAAATCACAAAGTAGTCTGGAAATAGAAACTTTCGGTTTCACTCATGCCAGTGACATTGAATTTGATTTTAAGAAGCAACCTGTTTGCATACTTTCACTATTGTAATGAAAGTTACTGTGTTTATACTTTCTAATTTTTCTACAAGAGTATATATTGTTTTTATCAAAAAATAAAAAAGAAAGCAAAAGCATAAAATAAAAGAAAAACAGAAAGTAAAAACAGAAAACAATTCCACCAGCCATGCATTTTGAAAAGTGTATTTTCCTTCAATTTTTTCTATACTTAAGTTTTAAATTGTTTCCAAGGCAACAAGCATTTGTGCAACATTGGCGTATGAGCTAGATAAGGAGAATGGAATTGAGCAGTTCACAGAAGCTGTGTTCTGCAGAAAATTACTGTATATTCAGGAAGTCTGGTAACAACTGGGTGTGGAACCCAAAAGGCTGCAATAAGTTATGAATGAGTGATAGAGCTGAGTTTGAGGAAGAGGAAGAAGCTAGGCTGTGGTGATTATTGTTGCTTTTACTAGTTGCTGTCCAGGTGGTGTCAACCCATGTCAACCTATGTATAACAGAATGAAATGTTGGTCTGTCCTGAGCCGCCTTTATAATTTTGGTATGTTTGAGTCCATGGTTGTGGCTATTGCATCAATCCATTTCACTGAAGATTTCTCCTTTTTTTTTTTTTTTCCGCTGACACTCTACCAAACATAATGTGCTTTTCTAGCAATTGGTCTTGATGATATGTCCAAAGTAAGTGAGCCCAAGTCTCACCATCCTCACTTCTAAGATGAACTCTGGTCATATTTTTCTAAAACTAATTTGTCTGTTCTTCTGCAAGTCCATCTATATTCGACATTCTTTACCAACAGCAGTTCAAATGCATTGGTTCTTCTTTGGTCTTCCTTTGTGATTGTTTAGCTTTCATATGCATATGAGCTATTTGAGAGGGTCTATAATGGAGTCAGTAGGCTTGAGTTAAGGAGCTCTGGTGGCATAGTGCCTAAAGCATTTGACTGTTACCAGAAGGTTCACAGCTCAAACCTACCAGCTACTCTGCAGAAGGAAGATGGGGCAATCTACTTCCATAAATATTTACCACCTCAGAAAACCAAAGGGGTCGCTATAAGTCAGAATTGACTCAATGACAGTGAATTTGGCTTTGATTTGGAGGGTTGCATTAGTTTTGAGTTATTACAGTTTTTTATTTTTCCAATGGTCTCTCTAGATTAATGCAACAGATTATAGGATGTGTGCACAAAACTTCAGACGATCTCAAGTGTTTCTACATTTAACAAATGAAATGAACTGCTGTTGAATCAGTTCCAACTCATGGCAGTCCCATGTGTTTCATAGTAGAATAGTGCTTTATAGGGTTTTCAATGGATGTTGACTTATAGAAGTAGATTGCCAGGCCTTTCTTCCAAGGGTGCCTCTAGGTACCAACCATTTGGTTAGTAGCCAAGTGCTTAACCATTTGCATCACCCAAGGAATCATGCATACCACAGGGCTTAAGTGATCAACTGTCTCTGTAGCAGATGCTGCTGGTGCCCCGTCAACTTCCTGGTGCTAACTGCTTCCATCCGAGGTAGGTGACTTCCAAAATTAAAAGCCTGCAACTCTGTCTGAAGATGTTCTCTGACCATCCAACCCTATGCTACATACCTACGAAGTAGTCCAGAAATACTGGGGAGATAATGCTCCAGAATCAGACTTCAACAAATGTCTGATGGGAATGGATGGATCAATCAGCACCTCACTTACCTTGATTCTCAGAAAGAATATCTCTGGGGTGTAACCTAGATAGGGTCACAGAATTCCACAGGGTGATTGAGGATTAGTTTACAACTATGGTAATAGATTTAATGTTGTTGCTGTTGTTAGGTGTCTTTGAGTCAGCTCCAACTCATAGCAATGCTATGTAAAACAAAATGAAACACTGTCCAGTCCTACACCATCCTCACAATCCTTGTTATGCTTGAGCTCATTGTTGTAGTCATTGTATCAATTCCACTTTTTGAGTCTTCTCCTGTTTTGCTGACCCTCTCCTTTACCAAACATGATACTTCTCCAAGGACTGGCTCCTTTTGCCAACATGACCAATGTACCTCACTTCTAAGGAGCATTCTAGGTATACTTCTTCCAGGATAGATTTGTTCATTCTTCTGGCAGTCAATGATATTTTTATTATTCTTTCCCAACACTACATTTCAGCAGCATCAATTATTTCTTAAATCTTCCTTAAGGCATTTGGCTGCTAACCAAAAGATCTGTTGTTCGAATCCACCAGCTGCTCTATGGAAGAAAGATGGGGCAATCTACTTCTGTAAAGATTTACAGCCTTGGAAACCCAATGGTGTCCTTGTGAGTTGGAATCAACTTGATGTCAGTGAGTGAGCACTGACTGTTTAGCTTTAGCTTTCACATGCATATGTGGTGATTTAAAATACCATAGCTTCAATTAGGCAATTCTTAGTCTTCCAAGTGGCATCTTGCTCTGTAACACTACAAAGAGGTCTTTTGCACCAAATTTGCCAGTGAAATACTACATTGATTTATTGACTGATGCTTTCATGAGTCATTTGACTGCTAACCAGAAGGCTGGGGGTTTCAAATCCACCAGCCACTCCTTGGAAGGCAGTTTGAGCAATCTACTTCTGTAGTGATACTGTCTGGGAAACCCAAAGAGAGGTTGCTATGAGTCAGATCTGACATGTTGCAGATCCAACTAGATGGCAGTAAGTTTGGTTTGTTTTTGGTGCTTCCATGAGTGTTGATTGTTGATCTAAGTAACATGAAATGTTTGGCAATTTCATTCTTTTCTCCATTTATCATGATGTTGATTATCGGTCCAGTTGTAAGGTTTTTGTTTTCCTTCTCTTAAGATATAATCCATACTAAAGATTATAGTCTTTGATCATCAATCAGTAACTGCTTCAAAGTCATCTTCACTTTCAGCAAGCAAAGTTGTGTTATCTGCATATCACAAGTTGTTAGTGAGTATTCCTCCAATCCTGATGCCATGTTATTCTTCATATAGTCCAGCTGCTTCATTATTTAATCAGCATACAGATTGGATAAGTATGGTGAAAGGATACAACCCTGATGCACACCCTTCCTGATTTTAAACCATGCAATATCCCTTTGTTCTGTTTGAACAATAGTCCGTTGGTCTATGCACAGTTTTCCTCATGATTACAGTTAAGTGTTCTGGAATTCCCATTTTTTGCAGTGTTATGATCCACACAGTCAAATGCCTTTGCACAGACAATACAACACAGGTAAGCATCTTTCTAGTGTTTGCTTTCAGATAAGATCCATCTGACATCAACAATGATAGCCTTCCTTCCATGTCCTCTTCTGAATCTTGCTTGTATCTCTGGCAGTTCCCTGTCAATGTACTGCTACAACCATTTTTGAATTACCTTCAGCAAAATTTTACTTGTGTGTAATATTAATGATATTTTTTGGTAATTTCCACATCCTATTGTACCACCTTTCTTTGGAATGAACAAATACACATCTCTTCCAGTTGTTTGTTCAGGTAGTTGTCCAAATTTGTGCCATAAGTAAGTATATGCTTCCAGGGCTTCATCCATTTGTGGAAACATCTCAATGAGTATTCTGCCAATTCCTATAGCCTTGCTTTTTATCAATTTCTTTGTGTAGCTTCGAGTTCCTCCTTCAATATGATTGGTTCTTGATCATAAGCTACATATGCTACCTCCTGAAATGATTGAATGTCCACCAATTCTTTTTGGTACACTGATTTTGTGTATTCTTTCCATCCTTTTCTGATGCTTCCTGAATCATTCAATATTTTGCCCAGAGAATCCTTCAACATTGAAATTCAAGGCTTGAATTTTTTCTTCAATTCTTGCAGTTTGAGAAAGGCTGGGCATGTTCTTCACTGATGGTTTTCTAATTCTGGATCTTTGCACATTTCATTACAATACTTTACCTTGTCTTTTCAAGGTAATGAAAAGGTAATCTTTTTTTTTTTTTCATCATTTCCTCCATTTGCTGTAGCTATTCTCCATTCAAGAGCAAGTATTAAGTCTCTTCTTAAATTGATTTTGGTCTTTTCTGTCTTTCCTGTTTTTCCTTTTGCTTTCTTCATGTATGATGTTCCCAATGTCATCCCACAACTTCTCTGGTCAATCATTGGTGTTCATTGGGTCAGATCTATTCTTCAGACAGTATATAAATTCAGGTGGTATATACTAAATGTTGTGTTTTGGTTTTTGTGTATTTGCTTTAATTTTCTTCAGTTTCCACTTGAACTTGCATATGAGCAATTGATGGTCTGTTCCACAGTCAACTCTTGGCCTTTTTCTTTGACTAATGATATTGAGCTTCTCCATCAACTCTTTCCACAGATGTAGTCAATTTTATCATTGTGTATTCCACTTAGGGAGGTCCATGTGTATAGTTGCCATTTACATTGTTAAAAAAAAATGTATTTGCCATGAATAAGTCACTGGTCTTGCAAAATTCTATTATGCATTCTCTGGAATCAATACTATCACCAAGGAAATATTTCCCAACTCCCATACTTCTTCGTTTCCAACTTTTGCATCCCAATCACCAATAATTATCAATGCATCTTGATTACATGTTTGGTCATTTTCAGACTGCAAAAGATGGTAAAAATCTTCAGTTTCTTCATCTTTGGCTTTAGTGATTGGTGCATAAATTGGAATAATGGTAGTATTGACTGGCCTTCCTTGTAGGCATATGAATATTATCCTACCACAGACAGTGCTGTCCTTCAGGATAGATCTTGAAATGTTCTTTTTAAAGATGAATGCCATGCTATTTCTCTTTGATTTGTCATTCCTTGCATAGTAGTTCATATGACTATCAGATTCAAAATACCAGTCCATTTCAGCTCACTGATGCCTGAGATATTGATCTTCATACATTCCATTTCATTTTGGACTACTTCATAATTCATACACTCCACGTTCTGGCTATTAATGGATATTGAAAGCAGTTTCTTCCCATTTTGAGTCATGCCCCATCAGCAAGTGAAGGTCTCAAAAGTTATACTCTACTCATATCATTAGGAGCTCTGGTAGCATAGCATAGTGCCTAAGGCATTTGACTGCTAACCAGAAGGCTGGTGGTTCAAACCCACCAGCCACTCCTTCAAACCCACTAGCCACTCCTCAGAAGGAAGGTTGAGCAATCTACTTCTGTAGTGATACTGCCTAGAAAACCCAAGGAGGGGTTGCTATGAGTTGGAGCTGACTAGATGGCACACAACAACAACAACAACATATTAAGACTGACTCTACTTTGAGAAGGTAGCTCTTGTCATATTTTGAATGTTTTCCAACCTGAGGGGCTCATCTACTGGCACAATATTAGACAAAGCTTAACTGCTATTCTTAAAACTTTCCAGTAATATCTCAGACAATGTTTCACTGTTATTCATGAAGTTTTCAGTTTTCAGTTCTTTCAGAAGTACATAACCGTGTCCTTCTTCCCAGTCTGTTTTAGCATGGATTCTCCACTGAAACTTGTCCACCATGAGTGATCCTGCTGGTATTTGAAATATTGGTGGCATAGCTTCCAGCATCACAGCAACAAACAAGCCATCATACTCTGACAAACTGTCAGACTAGTGGTGGACAGACTTAATAGAAGACCCTGTATTGTATTTCTTCCATATCTGTCTTACTTTCACATATGTCTATGATTACTTCTTGTAATAACCTATCAAATAAACAATAACAACAACAATAAAACTTGCAATTGGATTTTTGAGTTAATGTCAGCACTGGAGAACCTAAACAAAACCAGCATTTTACCAACTTCCTAGGAGCTCTGGTAGCATAGTGGCTAAAGCACTTGACTGCTAACCAGAAGGCTGGTGGTTCAAACCCACCAGCCACTCCTCGGAGGAAGGTTGGGCAATCCTACTTCCGTAGTGATACTGCCTCGGAAACCCAAGGAGGGGTCGCTATGAGTCGGGGCCGACTCGACGGCACATAACAACAACAACAACAAAGGGCTTTCTTATTTTCTGCCTTCTAAATCTTATCATAAGGAGCTGTTGTTGTTGTTAATGTGCCATCAAGTTGGACCCAACTCAGTGGCCACTCCTTGGGTTTCTGAGGCAGTATCACTACAGAAGTAGGTTACCCAACCTTCCTTCCAAGGAGTGGCTGGTGGGTTTGAACTGCCAGCCTTTTGGTTAGCAATCAAGTGCCATAGGTACTACACTACCAGAGTTCCTATTGTAAGGAGCTAGAGGTCATCTCATCTAATCCCCTTCTAGCAGATGCTGTGTATACCATGACATATCCCCTTGGACCACCCTGAAGACAGTTTTTCTTCACTCTTGGTTTCCTGAAGCTCTCTGCATATGTACTTGATCTGTGGAAGTATTCTTGGACTATGTTAAATAGGCCTAACATGTCCTAGGAGTGACCAGCAAGGAAGATGGACTAGGGGTTGATGAGTAAATACTCAAGCAGACAATTTTGAGAAGTAGATTCACAGTATTTTAGAGGGTTTCCAGCAGGATTGAGCTTCAGTTATTCATGAGATTAACTAATTCAATAACACACTATATTTGCTTGTTCTTTTCTTTATCTAAGATCCTCACACTTCACTGTGCTTCCTGGGGTCAGTGCTCTGATAAGTTACTTGTACCCAAATCCTTGATCAAGGTATACTCTGCAGGAACTCAAATTGAGGCACTTCTCATTATAGAAGGGAAGAAACTAAAAGCAAGAGACTGAATGCCACTTGCTAGTAGGTCTGTGCAGTTTTGCTAGATGGTAGAAATAGTGGTACATATGTAGTTTGTCTCCTGCTTTTGTCAATTAAATATTTTTATAACATTTGAATTTAGCTAAACATACTTCAACATAATTATCTGTCATGTAACAGAACCATGATTTACTTAGCCAATCCCTAATATTAGGCGTCTAGTTTGATTTCACTAATGTTTTACATCTATCAAAGGAATCATGGAAACTTATTGAAGGAGAAATAGATTTATCAGAGAATCTCCTGATTCCACCTGAACTGAAGATATTCTTCAGTTGCATTTATAACTGTCAAAGCCCACCCTCTTCTGCAAGTATTTATGAACACCAGATGGACTTTTTTTGAATGATAGCACAGTAAAATAATGGCAACCCATTAAGGTCATTAAGGGAAGATTGTGTGGAATTTATGATCAGTGGGCTGCCAGTTATGCAACCAAATAGGATCCATAAACTACAAGATAATCTGACATTGATTTGATTTCTGATTTCAGTGAATGCATAGGAACTTCTACATCTGTAGACGTGCGGTGTTTTCCAAGCTCTTTTCCAAGGCTGTCCATTTTTGTTCCATTGATTATCATTTTCACTGCATTATTCAGGGATAAAAATAATTGCTAACAGTTAAGTTTCCTGTGCTCAGTCAGTTAATGCATAAGCCTGTTTACTGCATGCCAGATGGTTCCACAGTTACTTGGGAAGGGACACATATCAATGAAACTGTGTCTTCTGTATAAAACTCTGCCACCAAAGAGTTCCATACAATAGATGTCTGAAGCTAGGGCACTTAGTGGAAAGAAAAGCTTCTCAAATAATTTCACATTATTTCTTTCTTTGAAGAGCAATTAAGCCAGCAAATGCCTTATTCTTTAGCCCCAAAGCTCTGTATGGAAAAAGAAAAGAATAAATTTCTAGAAATCATGTTTAAAATGGATTTACCCTCATGCTGCTATTAAAAGGGATGGTATAAAGGAAATTGAAAAGTGGGGAAGTGATGGGGAAGAGTTAAATAGAACCTTGCAGATATATCTATTCTTCGCTTTTGTTCTGTGCCACCTGGTCGATTCCAACTCATGGTGACCCCATGTGTGTCAGGGCAGAAAGGCACTCCATAGCATTTTCAATGATGGATTTGTTTTTGGAAGCAGACTGCCAGCCTTTTCTTCAGATGTACGTCTGAATGAGCTCAAATCTCCAACCTTTAGGTTAGCAGTTGAGCTTGCTAACCATTTACACCTCCCAGAGACTGGTTCAGAGCACTGGGGGGGGGGGGTTTGCACACTCTTCTGAATCCTCTTCTTCTGGACTCAGTAACTACTGAAGGTGTTTTTCCATATTTGGGCTGGGATGCCTGCTCCTTCTGTCTGATGTAGTGACTGATGAGCACTCATGTGGATGGCAGCACTGTTACAGTGACAAATACATCCTGACTTCTGCAAGTTGTACTACCAGGGGCTGTGTTTGTCCAAAGGCTGCCACCTGAACAGTTTGTTTCTGCTGCTTGGTGTGGACTCACTGTTGCAGAATCATTTTGGGAAGCCAGTTATTTATTTTTCATGTTTCAGGAAAGAGGAGGAGGAATGAGGTTGCTCTTCCTGCACATGGATAGGAATGAGACTGCCCTGAGCTCTAGTAAAATCAGCAAATACCATCTTGAGAAGGTTAGGCTTCTCCATTAGATTAAAATCCTGGAAGCTCAAGCAAATGCAAGTTTGTAAGCATGTTGCCTGGGAGGGAGAACACATTAAACTCTTATAAACCATTAACACATGCATGCAAATTAGATTATTACTATCACTTTAGCATTGTAGCAAGACACTTTGGGGATTGGAAGAAGGGAAGCGGAACACATAAGGAGTTATAGCAAATTCTGAGTAGTAGTGGGCAGCAGGAAGAGATGGCACCTGGGCAAGGGGGCACTGGTCAGGGTGGAAGTGGGGCAGGAATATAACATCCCTAAGGGCACATTTTACTTCCTTCATAACACTGCCCTTCAATGTTCTATTTGTTCTCTGTTGCCAACAAGCCTCTGTATGGTGTCTTGAAAATTATAGATGTGTCTATGAATATTGATGAATGATGATGAAGCAGGTATGAAATGTTACAGGTCTCTGGAGAGATTCAAAAAGCCATTTCTTGATCATATTAGGAAATAGAATGCCCACTAACATTACCACATTGGAATTATCTGTAGACAAAACATTAGCATTTAGGTAAAAATCTAAGTTTTATTTCTGCATGTATAATTTGAATAATTCCTTTAACTCAAGGAATAGAAGAAAAACTGTCACCTTCAAGCCATTACATGAAGAAATGCTGGTAGGTGTAACTTCCAACATCTTAACTTTCCTCTTAATAGATCTGCTGAACTGGGTGCTAGAAATCCATCTACATTCAAAGGATTGATTGCTGAGCATTAATTTCATCAATCGTCTCATATGCATATGAATGAATAAAGAAGACTAAAGAAGAATTGATGCCTTTAAGTTATGGTGTTGGGGAAGAATACCGAAAATACCATGGACCGCCAGAAGTACTAAGAAATCTGTCCTGGAAGAAGTGTAGCCAGAATACTCCATGGAAGCAAGAATGGCCAGACTTCTGTCATCTATTTTGGTCAAGTTGTTAGAAGGAGCTGTTCCCTAGCAAAGGATATCATGTTTGGTCAAGTTAGAGGGTCAGCATAAAAGGGAAGACCCTCAACCAGATGGACTGACACAGTGGCTGCAACTATGGCCTCAAGTATAACAAGGATTGAGAGGATGGCACAGGGATGGCCAGTTTCCTTCAGTTGTACATAGGGTCACTATGAGTCAGAACTGACTCCATGGTACCTAACAAGAACAACAACAACAACAACAATTTAATCAATAGAAACCCAACAGTTTAAAAAGAGTGTTGAATTAAATGTTGCACAGAGCCTATCAGTTCTGACACTTGTAAACCAGTGGAATACAAATGTTGTTTGTTGTTGTTAGGTGTCGTCAAGCTAGCTCCAATTCATAGTGACCCTATGTACAAAAGAATGAAATACTGCTCGATCCTGTGCCAGCCTCACAATCCTTGCTATACCTGAGCCCATCATGGCAGCCACTATGTCAATCCATCGTGTGGAGGGCCTTCTCTTTTTTTGCTGATCCTCCATTTTACCAAGCATGATATTCTTCTCCAGAGAATGATCTAGTTGACAACATGACCAAAGTAGGTGAGACAAAGTCTGATCATTCTCATTTCCAAGGAGCATTCCAGTTGTACTTCTTCCAAGACAGATTTGTTTGTTCTTTTAGCAGTCCATGGTACTTTCAGTATTCTTCACCAACACCACAACTCAAAAGCATCAATTTTTCTTCAGTTTCCTTATTCATTGTCCAGGTTTCACATGCATCTGAAATTGAAAATATTGAAAATATCATGTGGTTAAAAATATCATGGCTTGAATTAGGCACAACTTAATCTTCAAGGAGAAGTCCCTGCTCTTCAGCACCTTAAAGAAGTCTTTTGCAGCAGATTTGCCTGGTGCAATACGTTATCTGATTTCTTGACTGCTGCTTCCATTGGTGTTGATTATGGAAATAAGTAACATGAAATCTTTGACAACTTCAATCTTTTCTGCATTTACCATGATGTTGCTTATTGGTCTGGCTGTGAGGAATAGAAATAGAATGGAATAATTCATTTTTTTTCTCCTTCTTTCCTTTACTCTTTTTCTTCCTCTCTCCCTCCACTTCTTTCTCTTTCCATTCTCCCTATTCAGTGTCAAGTTGTAGCTTTTCATGACACACCATGCTTTTCTTTCAGGTGAATGATTTTATGCCTCCTGTTTTCTCCTGCATAGAACTTCTTTTTGAAGGAAGATGTCAATAACAGGGCTCAAGTGATCTTCAGAAATGGCTACTTAGAAGATATAACTATTCCTGTGTTCTGATTTTAATTACAAATGTAAGTATGTACACCTAAATTGTTTAGAGGCTATCTTAAATTGATTTCAGGAAAAAAATAATTCAGGGAAAAAATCAATCTTCTAGGCCTATAGATTTGGTAGGAAAAAATAAACTTTGAATCTTAGAACATGAGGTGACATTTTCAAAGTTTGACAAATGAGAGCTGAATGAAGAATTTTGGTCAAGTGTTCAATGAAGTGTTCATTGCTTTGTGATTTTTATTGCCTTTCAAGATCCATGAAAATCAGCAAGTTCTATCAGTTTTGGCTAATGGTTACATGGGAAAAGGCCAATTTATAATGAGAAATGTTATCCCTGTGCTTCCTTTTCATATCATACTCTGTGATTTTACAGAAGCTGGTTATTCAGGAAAAAAAGTTTCTCCAATCAGAGCACTTCCAAAAAAAAAAAGTGCCAGAATTTTAAGTTTTATAAAACTAAAAAAAACCCACAAACTTATTGCCAACAGGTTGATTCCAACTCATAGTGATGCTACAGGACAGAGGAGCAGAAGTGCCCCATAGAGTTTCCAAGGCTGGAGCTCTGGTAGCATAGTGCTTAAGGCTGCTAACCAGAAGGCTGTGCTTCAAACCCACCAGCCACTCCTCAGAAGGAAGGTTGGGCAATCTACTTCCATAGTGATACTGCCTCGGCAACCCAAGGAGGGGTCACTATGAGTTGGGTCACAACAACAACAATAACAATAATCTTTACAGAAGCAGACTGCTACAGCTTTCTCCCACAGAACTGGAGCCCAACTGGTGGACTCAAAACAGTGAGTTTTTGTTTAACAGCTGAATGTTTAATCACTGCACCACCAGTGCTCATTGTTAAATTATTTATGACCTCACAAAATTATGTATGGGGCAAATAAAGTGGAACATGTAAATAATTTGTTAAGAAAGTAAGTTTCCAAACATCTGAGAGCTGAAGATTCATTTTTTAACTCAATACATATTTGCTACCCTAGGACCTGGAGAATAGATATCTTGGTTGGTATTCAGTATTGCACTTAATTCAACTAAATAAACATTAAAGGTATGCTAGGTGGTAATGTCATTAGCTTTGGTTGGTCATATGAGTCATTAGCTCTGACAACTGCTCCATGTCCTCACTATTACATTACCTTGTTTAGCTGTGTGCATGGCATATAAATGCAGCCATACAGATACTCAAAAAAAAAAAAAAAAAGCTTCTGGATTTGAATTTCAATAGTTAAAATATTTCAGCTCATAACTGGTCAAAAGCCAGACAATAAATTTGTTTATGGAGATTCCAATCTTTGAGTTATAGAGGTTTTAAAAGTAATCTGCTATTTTAATACCATTCACCTGCATAACACCAGTATTTTGATATCCACATCAATGGAGTAAAATGCCATATATTATTTCTAAAAATTTCCATAAGAATCAGTAATTTCCTACATAGAGAAAATACAGGTTAGGCAATATTGAGAGACTTGAATCAGGTTGGCAATGAATAGGGCCACATTTCTAGCAGGTAGTTGTTTTTTTTTTTTTTTTTCAGAGAATCTTAGAAAGGAAAGCAAGGGAAGTAAATTATTCTTTTAAGAACAATATAATTAAAAAAAAAAAATTCTACCACTGGAAGAAGTTTAGTGTTAGATCATTTTAAGATAGATTCCTTGAGATCTGGGATTTTGTTATAATGTTTAATATCCTAGGATTTAAATGCTCTAAGTTGAGAGACAGTAAAAAGAGAGAGAATTAATATTTATTGAATATACCACCTATTATTTTTTATATTACAAATTAATTCTACATCAGTAACATCATAAGTATTTTACACACAGGGATAAACTGAGACTTAGAAAGGGTCTATACTTCACTCAAGATCATGCACTTTATATTTCACAGATTTAAGACATGAGCCCAGGTATTGTTCCATTATTTCACACTTCATTAACATATAGAGATTTCAAAAGTTATCTGTTGTTTTAATATCCCTCACCTGTATAGCATCAGTATTTTGATGTCCACATAAATGAAGTAAAATCCAAATATTATTTCTAAAAATTTCCATGACAATCAGTAATCTCCTACATAGTTACCATCTGAGACACACATGATGGGATCCAATTTAACATTGTCATTGCTGTTTAGATTATGTGGGGGTTAAAAAGGAGGATAAGCTCTATCACAAATATGAGGAGAACATGACATAGATTCAGAGGCTGGATGTTCCTCAGTAACCTATGAAGCTACTAAATTTCCAGGACATCAGTCCAAGATAATCTACGACAGACAAATAACAATCGCTTAAAAGAAAAGATCAGGTCACAGTTTCAAGACAACCTATTGCTGTTGGGTTGATTTGAGGGTACTAGCTTATGCTTCAAATATTCCCAATATTGTTCAACTGATTCATCTAGTCCTTTGATTCTATAAGGCTTTCAGGCCAGAAAGAAAACAAAATTATCCATGAGGTATTTTAAATCTTCTCAGCTCAAAGCAAACTCAAACTCATTGCCATCAAGTTGATTCTGACTCATAGCAACCCTCATTGGATTTCCAAGGCTAGAAATCTTTAAAGAAGCAAACTGCCTCATCTATGTTCCATGGAACGGCCAGTGGGTTGGCTGGTGAGTTCGAACCATCAACCTGCTGGGTAGCATCTAAATGCCTTAACCACTACATCAGCAGAGAAGAAAGCAAGGAACTGGACAAATTGAGGCACCAAAATATTTCTATTAGGGACATTAGACAGAGCATATGATCTAATGAGGGAAATAAAAGAATTCCAAATAAAGTTGACTTCACATTGCATTCTTCATTGTAACAAGTACCAGATTATTTCAGAGAGCAAAACAAATGTGTTTGAATGTAATTGCCTTTCCCAGTTGATTTAGTATGGGCACACTTTTCCAGATCTCTGGTGTGACAGAACTTAACAAATAGATAAACACTATTTACAATTACAAAACATTCTTTAAGCACAATAAATTGTTATCAAAAGCCTACAAAATCATGAGTCAACCTACTCTAGACTGAATTTCATAAGCTTAGGAAAGCATGCAAATATTCATGATATGTGCAGAATCTTTTCCCCTCAGCTTTAGAAAAACAAGAAGGGAAAGGGACGTGAAGAGATAGTGCTGTTATCATGTTACAGATCACATGTGACATAGAAAACACAGTTTCACGACAGTCATTAAGTGCCAGGATCAGAGGCAAAATTCATATATTCTGCAAAATGGCTTAATTCAGTCATTCAGTGAATCAACACATTCCCTTAAAACAGAACAATTGGCAGATGACGTAAGCTCTTTGATGTTGTATTTGCCTATAAGAGTCATGGTAAGCTTGTCGAGGATGTGAGTATAAAAAATTGCATCTGCTTATTTCTATTGTTTTCTAAAGATGAGAGAATATATTTAACTTGAGGCCCATCATCACTTCCTTGTTAAGCCCCAAGCCTTTCTTAGATCAAGACACTTATCTTCAGCATTGTTAAATGGACAGGACAAATAAGGAAGAGAGAAGGAGTGGAAAACAATATATGAATTTAGATTCTTTTCACTGGGCAAAAAAAAAAAAAAAAAATGTGTTTCAGAATTTTTGCCTTTGTATTACCTTTCTTTTTAAGTGCATGTCCTTATGTTCTCTCTGTGTGTGTTTTAATTCAGTAATGCATTCAGGAATTAACTCTGAACTCCTGCTACTCTGACTAACAATTTTAAAAGTCTCTCAATATCACAGATACCTTTTGGGCCTAATTATTATAACACGTATGAAGGGAAGAAGAATTGAGTGAGAAAGAAGGCAGGAGGAAGAACATTTTCAGTCTTTCAGCAGGAAAATTTTTAAGAGGTCAAGAATTAAATATAAGAACTGTGAAATATTGTGGGAAAAGAAATGGCCACAGTACAATATAGAAATAAGTATTTCTAGTAGATGATATCCTCAGTGGAGCAGGGGAAGGGGACCTAGTTGCTGTAGGTTGATTCTAACTCATGGTGACCCGAGGTGTTACAAAATAGAACTGTTCCTTCCCGAGAGTTTTCAAGACTGTGACCTTTGGGAAGCTGATTGTCAGGTCTTCTAATTCCAATTCGAAGTAGTTGTGAATCCAGGGGTACTAAAATGCCTTGGAAGAAAGATGTTTACCTGTGTTTTATTAGCTATGCAATATCATTCAACAGTGTGGATCATAATTATAATCATAAATTATAGATAACCTTGTGAAGAATGGGAATTCCAGAACACTTAATTATGCTCATGAGGAGCCTGTACATAGACCAAGATGCAATCATTTGAACAGAGTAAGGGGATACTTACTGTGTGGTTTAAAAGCAGGAAAGGTATTTGTCAGGGTTGTACCCTTTCACCATACTTATTCAATCTGTATGCTGAACAAATAATCTGAGAAGCTGGAATATGTGAAGAAGAATAAGGCATTAGGATTAAAGGAAGATTCATTAACAACCTGTCATTTGCAGATAACGCAATCTTGGCTGCTGAAAGTGAAGAAGACTTGACACACTTACTGATGAAGATCAAAGACTACATCTTTCAGTATGAATTACATATTGTTGTTATTTGCTATTGAGTCAGACCTGACTCATAGCGACCCCTTCTTGGGTTTCCGAGGTGATATCACTATGGAAGTAGATTGCCCAACTTTCCTTCTGAGGAGTGGCTGAACTGCCAACCTTCTGGCTAGCAGTCAAGTGCCTTAGGCACTAAGCTACTGGAGCTCCTGGATTACATTTTAGCATAAGGAAAACCAAAATTCTCACAACTAGACCAATAAGCCACATCATGATAAATAGAGAAAATATTGATATTGTCAAAGATTTATTTTACTTGGATCCACAATCAACACTCATGGAAGCAGTAGTCAAGAAACCAAAGGATGTATAGCATTGGCCAAATATGCTGCGAAAGACCTCTTTACAGTGTTAAAAAGCAAAGATGCACTTTGAAGACCAAGGTTCACCTGACCCAAGACATGGCTCTTTCAATTGCCTCATATGCAATGCATTTATGTATCATGAATTGCTAGAAGAACATACAAATCTTTCTTGAAAGTACTACCAGAAAGCAGCTTGGAAGCAAGGATGGCAAGACTTCTTCTCATGTGCTTTGGGCATATTATCAGGAGGGATCAGTCCTTGGAGAAGATTATCATGCTTGGAAAAGTAAAGGGCCAACAAAAAAGAGGAAGACCTTCAAGGAAAAGATTGACACAGTGGCTATAAAAATGGGCTCAAACATAGCAATGATTGTGAGGATGGTGGGACCAGGAAATGTTTCACTCTGTTGTACATGGAATTGTTATAAGTCATAATCAGTTCAATTGACACCTAACAACATCAATAAGACATTCTCAACTCAAAAGATGTCTGCCAACATTCCCTGTAAGTGATGTATACCGTTAGCTGTTCCATATGAATGGTATGGTTCCTTCCACTCGGCTACACCACAGTATTTTGGAATTGGAAGAACTTAGAAGAAATCTATATGAAGATTCTAAACTTTTTTGTCTATCACAGGACACATGAGTAATGGCTCACTGTCATGGTAATTAAAGTTTGTGTATGTGTGTGTCTATGTACGTCTCTCTGTGTGTGACTTTGGGAGATGTTATGAAACACTTTAATGAGGCATTTCAGAATGACTGTGAGTTGAAAAAGCTCCCAAGATGCTGATTGATGGCTTTCTTTCCTGACCCCTTTAGAAATATTGATCAGTAGTTTTCAACCTCTAGCAGGCATAGAATCACCAGGGGTCTTTCTAAAACACAGGTTACTTGGCCTCAATCCAGAGTTGTTGATTCAGTAAGTCTGGGGTGGAACCTGAAAACTTAAATGTCTATCAAATTCATTCTGATGCTGATTCTGCAGGTCTGGAGACACTAATCTAGTCTAATTTTATCATAATACTGTACATATTTATTTTCTCTGTACATTTTATAGATAAGAAAACTGAGAGCTGAATACAGTAAGTGGCTCCATGTGTCTTGTTTCCCTGTCCAAGCTAC
>NW_006921611.1:1978481-1979920 GCF_000298275.1 Orycteropus afer afer
CCTTGAGTGGAGAGTAGCTAAAGCCAATGGAAGAAATGACAAGATAAAAGAGCTGAAAAGAAGATTTCAAAGAGCAGCTCAAGCAGACAAAATCAATTACTATAACGAGATGTGCAAAGACCTGGAGTTGGAAAACCAAAAAGGAAGAACACACTAGGCATTTCTCTAGCTGGAAGAATTGAAGAAAAAATTTAAGCCTCGAGTTCTAATATTGAGAGATTCTATGGGTAAAATACTGAATGATGAAAGAAACATCAAGAGAAGATGGCAGGAATACACAGAGTCACAGTACCAAAAAGAACTGGTCGATCTTCATCCATTTCAGGAAGTGGCATGTGATCTAGAACCAATGGTACTGAAGGAGGAAGTTGAAGCTGCAGTGAAAGAATTGGTGAAGAACAAGGCTCTGGGAATTGACAGAATACCCAGTGAGATATTTCAACAAACAGATGTCCCATTGGAGGCACTCAGTCAGTTATGCCAAGAGACTTGGAAGACAGCTACCTGGCCAACTGACTGGAAAAGATCCATATTTATATCCATTCTAAACAAAGGGGATCCACAGAATGTGGAAATTATAGAACAATATCATTAATATCGCATGCAAGTAAGATCTTACTGAAGATAATTCAAAAATGGTTGTAGCAGAATATTGACAGAGAACTTCCAGAGGTGCAAGCTGGATTCAGAAGAGGAACGTGGAACAAGGGATATCATAGCTGCTGTCAGATGGATCTTGGCCAAGGCAAAGAACACCAGAAAGATGTTTACTTGTGCTTTATTGACTATGCACAGGCATTTGATTGTGTGGACCATGACAAATTATGGATAACATTGAGAAGAATGGGAATTCCCAAACACTTGATTGTACTCATGAGGAACCTGTACCTTGACCAGGAGGCTGTCATTTGAAGGGAACAAGGGGACACTGCATGGTTTAAAATCAAGAAAGGACTGTGTCAGTGTTGTGCCCTTTCCCCATACTTATTCAATCTATATGCTGAGCAAATAATCCGAAAAGCTGGACTATATGAAGAAAAATGTAGCATCAGGATTGGAGGAAGAATTTTTAACAACCTGAGATATGCAGATGATACAACTTTGCTTGCTGAAAGTAAGGATGACTTGAGACACTTACTGAAGAAGGTTGAAGAATACAGTATGCAGTATGGATTACGTCTCAATATAAAGAAGACAAAATTCTGCACAACTGGACCAATGAGCAGCATCACAATAAATGGTGAGAAGATTGGGGTTGTCAAAGAATTCACATTACTTGGCTCTACAATCGATGCCAATGGAAGCAGCTGTCAGGACATTAGATGATGTGTAGCACTGGGAAGATCAACCACTAAGGAACTGTATCAAGTGCTGAGAAGCAAGGATGTCTCCTTGAGGACTGAGGTGTGCCTGACACAAGCCATGATATTTCCAATCCT
>NW_006921611.1:1980051-1983293 GCF_000298275.1 Orycteropus afer afer
GAGAATGGCCAGACTTCTTCTCACCTATTTTGGTCATGTTGTCAGAAGGGACCATTCCCTGGAGAAGGATGTCATGCTTGGTAAGGTGGAGAGTCTATGAAAGGGGGAGGCCTTCAACGAGATGGATTGACATGGTGGCTGCAATGATGGGCTCAAGAATAGCAGGGATCATGGAACTGGAGCTGGATTGGGCAGTGTTTCGTTCTGCTGTGCATGGGGTTGCTATGAGTCAGAAATGACTCGACGGCACCTAACAACAACAACAACAACAACCATCCTAGGATTTAATTAAGAGGTTTTTCATATCAATGTTTTTCACTGCAAACAGATCTTTGGTATACTGAGGAAATTGTTATATTAGCCATTTTTTCTTCTCCTTTTTAATCATTTAAAATAAAGGTTTGTAAAATTTTTCAAATTAAAAATAGCACACATGCCGGTAGCAAATGCAGTAATAGCATAAAGTTATTTTAATAAATTATCATCCAGAAATAACTATTTTAAAAATTTTCAGAATTTTTCATTTCTAATTTAAGGCAATTAAACTCACATCTTGCACAGGTTTTTTCCCCCTTTCCTCAGCTTTTTCTTTTTTGTAAAAATAGCTTTTTTGAGTTCACATATTACAGAATTTTGTCATTTAAAATGTTCAATTTAATGATTTTTAGTATAGTCACAGAGTTGTGCAACCATTACCACAACTAATATAAGAACATTTTCATCACCCCAGAAACAAGTCTCATTAAGAGACATTCCTCATTCCCATCACAAGTCCCTCAGCTTTAAGTGTTGCTGTTGTTGTTATGTGCCATGGAGTCGGAACCGACTCATAGCGACTCCTCATTGGGTTTCTGAGGCAGTATCACTACGGAACTGGATTGCCCTATCTTCCTTCTGAGGAGCGGTTGCCTTAAGTAGCCACTAATAATATACTTTCTATCTCTATGGATTTACCTGTTTTAGACATTTGATATAATTGGAATCATAGAATATGTGAGCTTTTCTGACTGGTTTCTTACATTTAGCATAATGTTTTCAAAGTTCATCTATGTTGTAGCATATATTCAAAAATAAATAAATAAATAACCAAACTCACTTCCCTGGAGTCAGATCCAACTCATAGCGAACCCTCCTTGGATTTCTGTGGTGGTATCACTATGGAAGTAGATTGCTCAATTCTCTTTCCGAGGAGTGGCTGGTGGGTTTGAACCGCCAGACTTCTGATAACAGTCAAATGCCTTAGACACTACACCACCTGTGTTCCCCTATAGCATATATTAGTAATCCATTTATTTTTATGGTCTCTCTCTATATGTGTGTGTGTGTGTATGTATGTGTGTATGTGTGTGTATAGTGGCACGATGGTTAAGAACTAACTTGCCAACCAAAAATTTGGCAGTTTGAACCCATTAGCTTCTCCACTCCTCGGAAGGAAGATCGGGCAATCTACTTCCGTAATGATACTGCCTTGGAAATCCAAGGAGGGTTCGCTATGAGTCGGGTCCAACTGGACGGCACACAACAACAACAACAACAGCTCCTCCATGGGAGAAAGATGTGACAGTCTGCTACTGTACAGATTTACAGCCTGGGAAACCCTAGGGGGCAACTCGTTTTTTGTCCCACAGGATTGCTATGAGTCAGAATCAACATGATGGTGATGGATTTGGATTTATTTTGTTTTTTGAAAGAAAAGAATAATTTTTTTGAAAGTATCCTTAAATTTCCATTTTAAAACTTTCCAAGAAAAGTGCAGGAGTACTTTTCCCTATATTTTTTATGTACTGAAGCCTGTTCCATATTCTCAGATGCTTGTCTGAGTGTATTTAATTCCATTTGGAATTTTGTCTTACATTTTTCTTCTGAGTGTTTGAAGGTGTATTTTTCTTAGTTCATGTATATTGAGTTCATTGTCTGTACGGATCTGTTAACCTGCTTGTTCATTGGTTTCTAGTCTTTGGATGTTTTACAAGTGTCCTAATTTAATGGCTCCTCTTCTCTCAGATACTTTCACATATTTTCACTTGGTAGTCTGTGTACTTGCTTGACAGTGAAGTAGAAGTTGTACCTCCCTAAGATTTTGTAGTTATCTTTTGAATTTCAGAACTCTTAAATTCTTTGCTGCTTTTTCTCATTGCTAATGGGTGCTTCTTTTTTTCTCTTCAAGAATCTATGTAATTTTAAGGACTGAAACTTCAAATTTCATGTACTTCTAAGTTCCCTTCCTTATAATCTGTGCTCTGATATACCTGGATAGTTTCTCAGTATTTTTGGAAATAAAACTCTTAACCAAACCAAACTGTTACATTAGGTTCTCTAGAGAAACACAAAAACCAGCAAAGCGTATATATATATATATATATAGAGAGAGAGAGAGAGAGAGAGAGAGAGCGAGCGAAATTTATCTTAGGAAAATGGCTCACAAACGTATAGAAGCCGGCAAGTCTAAAGTCCCTGGAGGAAACGTCAGGCTGGCTGCAGCCTTAGCTTCCGCAAGCACGGAGCCGAGAAATTCAAGGCTGGCAGGCAGTACACTGGTTGTTGACTCCAACAAAAGACGAATCCAAGATCTCCAGGCTGAGTGGTGGACTGCTCACTCACAGAAAGTTGTAGTCAGCACACCAGGGTTCCAATCCCTCAAAGAATGTCTCTCTCCCCAGATGTCCCTGGATATCCTGGAAGCAGGCCACACCCCTAGGGAAACTCCGTTTGGTCAGATTCGCCACTCAGAACACAGTCATCTGATCCCATCGTGGGAACAACCATACAGAACTGGGGTCCAGCCAAGTTGACACACAGCTCCATCTATCACACAAACTCACTGCTGTCGAGTCATTTCTGGCTCATAGAAACCCTTCCTTGGGTTTCTGAGACAATGTCTCTATGGAACTAGATTTCCCAATCTGCCTTCTGAGGAATGCCTGGCGGGTTTGAACTGCCAGCCTTCTGGTTAGCAGTCAAAAGGTAAACTCAATATTTTTGGTGCTAATTTTTATCAGCCTAAGGCCCCTTCCTTTGGCTTTCCTCTTCTGTCTTCCCTGTACTTTTCTTTCTTTTTTTTTTAAAGCTGTCTTTGCTCACCACAAGCCTTGCTGTGGAGCAGGGTGAGAGAGAAGTCTGAGAAATTGAGCACTGAAACTTGGTCATTTTTCTTTTCTATTTTCAAGTTTGGAAATCTCTGTCTTCAAGTTATGCTGGGGGCATATTTTTGTGTAGACTTTATTTTATTTTTTTATTTAGTA
>NW_006921611.1:1984062-1985530 GCF_000298275.1 Orycteropus afer afer
TTGATCACTCACATTTGGTACATTGTCTTTCCCTTCATCGAAATCAATACTCTACCAAACTACACGTTTTTGTGTAGTTTTATCTTATTTATTATTCTTTGTTGTTTTCTGGAGGAAATATTGGGACATGGGTAGCTAGTCTACCAACAATCTAAAAGTCCTAGATGGCTATTTAAAATACAGAAACACAGATCTTTTTAAACATCCAGCATTTCTGATTCAGTAGGTCTGAGGTGGGACTTGAGAATTTGCATTTTGTGAAGTTTACATGTGATGTAGGTACTGCTGGTCTATGGCCCACATAGTTAAGGCCACTTTTCTGATGGAAAACCAGCCAATTAGGAAAATAAGCCTAGGGTAAATTTTACCTTCCTTAATATAGGAGTATATGCCTAATATACCAGGTTTGATTTTTCTTAAGAATATTTCCTCCTTTTGTCATGGCAGCACATGCACACACATACAAATAGGACCGATCACATTGTTTTAGATATATAATCTATGCATTATCATTTATGAAAATAATTTAATCATATGAAACTGAAATAGTAACTAGAGTAAAGTCATGGCTGTGAGGCAATGAGGGTCATAAGGTTTTATAACAGCTTAAGGTTTGAGGGAAAAGACATGTAGAGACAAAGGAAAAAGTCATGATTAAGACACGTTTAAGTTTTTAAATAATAATAAGGACTATAAAGAAAATAAAATGTGATGTAATTTAAAGTAAATGGTAGAGATATGTGGTTGGTGAGGAGCTGATAGGTTTACATTTTTATTTTAAAAAAAGAAGTTTCACTGAGGATTTGATTTTTGAACTGAGAATAAGTGATGAACAGTGGACAGTCATGCAAAAATCAAGGGAAGAATATTCCAGATGACATAGCTAGTGCCCTAAAGTTGGATTGTACCCAAATGCCAAAATACATCTTCACCACATTTCTTGCCTGCAAAATACTGGAGTAGGATGACTAATGCATTGTTTTGGTCCATGTGCCCATCATGGAACAAATTGTGCCGTGATATAAAGTCTTTTTTCAGAATACGAGGGAGAAAGAATAGAAATAACTGTTGGGAAGAGTTGGGAACCAGATATCCATGCCAATTTGTACCTACTACAAGCTAGGCTGCTTATTGCTATCTACATGGATGCATGTGCATACATTGCCAGCCCCATATACACAAGGACACAGATGCTTCTTCCTTTGCATATGATTTTTTAAGATGTTTTTAATTATCATAATGTAATACTTTATATGTGCTTACAAACATACATATCTTTCTTACTGGAGAACTACCAAAATCATATCTACTTACCACATCCATCTTCAATTTTAATCACAGCCAGATTCATTCTTGATGATTTTGCAAACTTAAGGCTAACTAAAAATTGCAACCACTATTAAAATACTCCCAATTATCAAAGTATAAAAATATAGAATAATCACAATATAACTACAATATAGAAAAG
>NW_006921611.1:1985630-1987355 GCF_000298275.1 Orycteropus afer afer
TTCATTGAAAACCTTATGAAACACAGTTTACTCTGACACACATGGAGTCCAATAAGTTGGAATCAACTTGACAGGACCTGTTTTATATACAATAGATATAGCTAGAGATAGTTTTCACAAAGGCCACCTACCCACCAAAAGAAGTATTTTCCAGTGTGGTAGCTCTAGGGAGAGATAATGGAGTCAGAATTAATATTTAAACATAATATCTGAGTTGCTTTGCTCCTGGTCAAAAGATAGATGAACAACTATTAATAAAATATAATCACCCTTATCTTCTTTCTGTAGCAAGAGTCAGACTGAATGAATAAATAAATTCTTAAATTTGTCTAGCATTTTATTGTTGACCAAATGTTTTCACATATATTAACTCTGTTTAAGTTTTATAGTAACTCTATAAGTCATCCCTGAGGAGTTTATCGTTAAAGTAAAACTATATATTTTGAGATTAAAAGTTGCTGGATGGTAAAGCTACATCTTCAAGTGTTTTATTCAAAAGTGTAAACTTAAAAAAAAAAAATCACTATATAACAGACTCACTTTCCACCTCCCCCATGTGTATGTGCTAGGGGACAACAACCGTAATGATATATACCAGGAAAGGGATTATTCTGAGAAGACTTTGTGCTGCTATGAGTAATCACAGACATAGAAGCAGAAATCTAGTTTCTGGATTTCTCTGTGTCTTTAAATCTAATCACAAGCCTAGATACTTATATAACAAAATGAAGAATGTTTTTCTTCAAATACATCCTTTTTCTCTAAATCTATCATTTTCTAGTCTCTTCCCTTGTCCAGTAATGCTTTTCTCAGTGAAGGATGGGCGATCCAAACTTTTAAACCTAAGCTTGGTAAATGCAGCTTAGTGGCATGAAGTCTTTCTTCTGGTTAGATGATCCAGTACTGGATTCTTTCTCAGGTCCCTACTCTGACTTTCTGCAAGGAGAGTCTTGCCCATTGACTTCCATTTGGAAACATGCAGACTAACTAAAGATATGGGATTCACACATAGGAAGCCATATGAAACCAAAGCAAATCCATCTAACTTCTTTCCTTCAAAATGTCTAATTCTTTATTACTTCCGCCTCTTTATTTTTATAGCATTTATAAAATTTATTTCACTTAATTTATTTTAGCTTGTATTATGGCTTTATACAAAAATTCCCTAACCAAGTTGTAAGGTGTATCTCATTTCTCATATTAATCATTCCTGGATCATTTCCAGTGCCTACCACAGTGCTTTGTACATATTATGTATTCAGTATGCTAGTTGGATTGAATCTGTTTCATTGATTCACTAACCTTTCATAAGCTTTCACTAACCCTTTTACAAAACACAAAATTGCACTGCTTAGAAAATTGTACCCAAAAGAAATGAAACATCTGTCCATAGAAAGACTTATACATGAATGTTTACCGTAGCTATATTTGTAATATCCCAAAACTGAAAATGACATAAACAGCCATCAACAGGTGAATGGATAATGAACATCTCATTAATGTACCTAAAAAACTGCCTTCATCATACTTTTTCTGACATAGGATCTTCATGAGCTCCCTGTTGTCAGATAATATCAGTCTCTTTAGGGAAATGTCTACCAAAGAGTACTTGTGTGGTATAAAGAATTAAGTGCTGAGCTGCTAACCACATGGTTGGCAGTTTGAACCCACCAAAGGTGTTCAAAAGAATGGCCCAGTGATAAACTTTTAAAAGGTCACAGTCAT
>NW_006921611.1:1987455-1988961 GCF_000298275.1 Orycteropus afer afer
ATTGACCCTCCTCTTTACCAAGGATGATATCCTTCTCCAGAGAATGGTTCCTTCTGATAACATGACCAAAGTAGGTGAGATGAAATTTGGCCATTCTCGCTTCCAAAGAGCTTTCTGGCTGCACTTTTCCAGGACAGATTTGTTAGTCCTTTTAGCAGTCCATGGTACTGTTAACATTTAACATTTTTCTCCAACACCACAACTCAAAAGCATCAACTCTTCTTCATTCTTCCTTATTCATTGTCCAGCTCTCACATGCAGAAGAGGTGATTGAAAATACTTTGGATTGGGTTAAGCACACCTTAGTCTTCAAGGAGACATCTTTGATCTTCATCACTTGAAAGAGGTCTTTTGCAGCAGATTTTCTGAATGCAGTATGTCATCTGATGTCTTGACTGCTGCTTCCATTGGTGTTGATTGTAGAACCAAGTAATGTGAAGTCCTTGACATCTTCAATCTTTTCTCCATCCATCGTGAGGCTGTTTGCTGGACCAGCTGTGAGGATTTTTGTTTCCTTTATATTGAGGTGTAATCCACACTGCAGACTGCAGTCTTCAATCTTCATCAGTAAGTGCTTCAAGTCATCTTCACTTTCAGCAAGCAATGTTGTGTCATCTGTCTATTGCAGGTTGTTAATAAGTCTTCCTCCAATCCTGATACTATATTTTTCTTCATATAATCCAGTTTCTCAGATTATTTACTCAGAATACAAATTGAATAAGTATGGTGAAAGGATACAACCCTGACACACTCCCTTCTTGATTTTAAACCATGCAGTATTCCCTTGTCCTGTTCAAATGGCAGCCTCCTGATTTATTTACAGTTTCTTCATGAGTACAATCAAGTGTTCTGGGATTCTCATTAAGATAAGAGGAATGTAGGTAGCAATATTTAGTATCATTTCCTTCTGGCTGCACCAATTTTGTTTTGGGAATATTTTCTTTTGTCCATTATCATTAATGGATTATGGAGGAAAGAATAGGGATTTTCTATTGTACCATTCCTTTTTGGCAGTCCCTTTATTATTGATGATATTATGGAAAACTGTGGATTAGGCCAAAAAAGGTGAAAGTACAGATCTTAAAGTGTGGTCCTGGCTGAACCAATGGTTAAGAACTGAGAGAAGATATAATTAGTGTTTAATATACCTTGGTTAATCTAAGCAAATCTATCCCTCTGAATAGTCTGTAGGAGAACCTAGTAGTTGAAATCTGTGCTACAATAAATAAGATAATAAGAACATTTCCTATGTATTCATAAATTTTCTACCATAGATTTACTATTCTTAGACATATTCCCTTTTTCAATTGGATATAGATTAAAACTAGTGAAAAAAGAAACTATGTAAAGAAATCTTTTTTTCTCACTTACAAACCACTGGGGAGGGGGGAAGTATCATCAACTTTTATCACCAAAGGATCCAATTAAAAAGAAAAGGGGAAATGATCCACACATTTATTCCTGCATAAGTTTTTCTAAAATTATATATACACATACACACATATT
>NW_006921611.1:1990118-1991795 GCF_000298275.1 Orycteropus afer afer
TCTTTGTGACCCTCCTGCTGCAATTTCAACTGCTCTGCAAAGAAGGACACTCAATAGCTATTTTTAGATATTTAACACAGCATGAGATTGGTAATTAACCAAGGCAATGCTTCTGAGAAGTTTGTTTCTCAAGAATATGATAGCAATATTTGCATGAGGATTCTCCACACCCCAGAAAGGCAAACGTTTGCTAGCCCATTGCAGACTTTAATCCCTGACAGCCATATAAAGGGGTTATAATTATCTGACTTGCTGCAAGTTGCTTCTCTACCTCATGCCCAACACAATACGACAGTTTGAAAGAGAAGGGATGAGGAAACTTGATCAAATGGAGTGTCTAAGAGAGTTGTCACCAGATCTTTCACTTCCTCTTGGAATAAAAAGATGAAATAAAACAAAAAATACTGAGAAATATATACATAGAGAGAGATAATGGTAAGTTGTTCTGATAGAAGGTAAAGAAAAAATAAGATAATGTTACATGTTATTACATCTAGGAACAGAGTGTAAAAAAGGGAGCTCTCAAGCAAGTAAATCATGGTTATTTTATTCCAAAAAAGCAAATAGGAAATAACAAAGATGATTAATTCATGTTTAATAAGCAGCAAGCTGGTTCCTTGTTTCCACCCTCTTTGAAGAGGTGATCTCTTAAATACTTTATTTATTCCTTCCACCGAGAACAGGAGGTAGGCTCTCTGAAACTCTATGTGTCCTCTGCTGAAGCTACCCCAGTTTCTTATAATTGCAGGATCTGCTTCAGAGGCATGAAATCCATGGGAAAGGAATGCCAAGACATTAGCACATTGTGAACCTCTGACCTCTGACTTGAGGAAATGATGGAAAATTAATGGGTGCAGATGTGCCCATCAAGCAGTGGACAGATGTTCCTTTACACACTATTTAGAATTCCCTGGTGTGTTTGACTATAATATGATGAATATAATGACTAAATGATACAGGGATCATCAAATCTGTAGAAAAAATAAGTTTATGCCAGAAGATTGGCCACATTGTTCTCCTTCAAGTGGTACTGTTATAACTAAAAACATGCTGTTTGGCATAGAGCTGGGTTAATCTCTGGAACATTTCACATTCAACCAGGCGTGGAATTCATACACATGACTCATATACTAGTCTCATCAGAAGATACCCAAACCAAACCCATTGACAGCCAGTCCTACTCATAGCAACCACATAGGAGAGAATAGAACTGTTCCATAGGGTTTGCAGGGCTGTGAATCTTCACAGAAGCAGACTTTCACATCTTTCTCTCACAGAGCAGCTGGTGGGTTTGAACCAATGACCTTTTAGTTAGCAGCTGAGTGCTTTAACCACAGTGCCACTAGGACTCCTCATCAGAAGCTAAGCCATCTTTAAATGTCTAAAGTTCAAAATAGGTGACCACTAGCTACCTTCCACTTATATTTATCAAATGGGTTTTAAATCAGACTAGGCTGTAATTCTGGTGTTATACATTCTGGATTTTTCAGGATGTGGAGTTATCATGTAACATTCCCTTCTAATACATACACAGTAAAATATGTTTTTGTTTATATATACAACCTTTCAAATTAATTTGTGTGAAAATAATGCCAAGCAAGAAAAGAACTCTCTGTGGAAACATTTGTATTCAATATACATAAACCCAATCCAGCAAGTGTCTCAAATAAGGTATAA
>NW_006921611.1:1991895-1996400 GCF_000298275.1 Orycteropus afer afer
CACTCCTCAGAATGAAGATTGGGCAATCTACTTCTGTAGAGAGATAACTGCCTTGGAAACCCAAGGAGGGGTCGCTATGAGTTGGAATTGATTCAATGGCAGCGAGTTTGGGTTTTTTTGTTTTTGTTTTCTATTAATCCATCTGAATAAATAAATAGATATCTTAATAACCCAGACACCTGAAATACTTACTTTCCAGGTGACTATTTTATTTAGTTGGTGGCTATTAGCTTTGAGGCTTCTTAAGCATGCCGATTTATCTTTCCTAGCACAGTGATTTTCCAAATATTTATGTGTACAATCATATTTTGTAATAAGATATTCTGCAAATGCCAATATATATAGCAATAAGAGAATTTCATATTTACAAATATTCCATAAATTCAAATTTCTAACATTAACTTATAAAGCTGACTTAGCACTGAAGCTAATGGACTGGGCACCCAAATTGTACTAAAAATCCAGATAACAAATTTAAGTTTACAAGTTTTCTTTTGATTTCAATTATTAAAATAGCTTGAAATAACGTAATAATAATAATAATAATATTTGAATCATATGTATCCTGTAAAGTGCATCCAAATAATGGACATAGTTTGAAAACCACTGCTCTAGTTCATGTCAGTTAGCATATTTTTTAAAGCAGAGGTTATACTGGTTTAGCTTGCTAGCAGTATAAACCTTGTATTTCTATAGTTTCTTCAAGCGTCAGGTACTTTCAGAGTTGTTTCCATTTATTTTAAAAGTTATCCAGACTAGATCAGTGACTATAGAAGTCATTAATGACTTATAGATCTATTAGATGCTAAGGAACCACTGACCACACTCTCCATATTACCATCTAGACAGCCTATTTGGAAATTTGCCAGATGGGAATTTTTTTTTCTTTCAATTTTCCATCTCTATATGCTTAAGTATATCCCACCAGAATTTAGAGATCATCTTAAGAATAGATTTCACACACTGAACATTAATGACCAAAGACCAGATGAATTGTGGGACAGCATCAAAGACATCATACAAGAAGAAAAGCAAAAGATCATTAAAAAAACAAGAAAGAAAGAAAAGACCAAAATAGATGTCAGAAGAGACTCTGACACTTGCTCTTTAACACACAATACCTACAGGAAATGGAAGAAATGATGATGTAAAAGAGCTGAACTGAAGATTTCAAAGGGTGGCTCAAGAAGACAAAGTACAATGTTATAATGAATATACAAAGAGCTTGAGTTAGAAAATCAAAAGGGAAGAACATGCTCAGTGTTTCTCAAGCTTAAAGAACTGGAAAAAAAAAATCATGCCTCAATTTGAAATACTGAAGGATTTTGTAGCCAAGATATTGAATGACATAGGAAGCAAAAAAAGAAGATGGGAGAAATACACAGTCACTGTATCAAAAAGAATTGGTCAACAATCAACTACTTCAGCAGGTAGCATATGATCTGTGATCAAGAACCAATGGTTTTTAAAGGAATAAGTCAAAGTTTCACTGAAGGCACTTGAACTGGAGAAAAATAAGTCTCCAGGAATTGATAGAATACCAATTGAGGTGTTTCAACAAATAGATGTAGTGCTGGAGTTATTCATTCATCTATGGCAAAAAAATATGACAGACAGCTAGTGGACCAACAAACTGGAAGAGATCAAGATTTGTGCCCATTCCAAAGAAAGGTGATTCAACAGACTGTGGAAATTATCAAACAATATCATTAATAGCACACACAAGTAAAGTTTTGCTGAAGATAATTAAAAAATGATCTCAACAGTACCAAGACAAGGAATTCCCAGAAATTCAAACCAAATTCAGAAAAGAATGTGGGATGAGGGATATCATTGCTAACATCAGATGGGTCTCGGCTGAAAACAGACAATACCAGCAAGATGTTTACCTGTAATTTGTTGACGATGCAAAGGCATTGGGCTCTGTGGATCACAACAAATTATGGATAACATTGTGAAGAATGAGAATTCTAGAACACTTAATTGTGCTTATGTGCAACTTGTACGTAGACTAAGAGGGATACTTCATGGTTCAGGAAAATGTGCGTTAGGGTAATATCCCTTCATCATACTTATTCAAACCATGTGCTTAACAAGAAATAGAAGAAGTGGACTATATGAAAAAAAATATGGTATCACGATTGGAGGAAGACTCATTAACAATCTGTAATATGCAGATGACATACCTTTCTTGCTGAAAGTGAAGAAGACTTGAAGCACTTACTGATGAAGATCTGAGACTACAGCCTTCAATCATCAGGAGGGATCTGTCTCTGGAGGAGGACATCATTCTTGGCAAGTAGAGAGTCAGTGAAAAAGAGATTCTCAACAAGATGGATTAACACAGTGGCTTCAACAATGGATTCAAATATAGCAACAGTTGTGAGGATGACACAGGACCAGGCAGTATTTCATTCTCTTGAACACAGAGTTGCTATGAGTCGGAACTGATGCAATGGCACCTAACAACAACAATAATTCTGTGCAAAGTTAAAATATATGGAAGAAGATGTGGTATACTTGTGAACAAACCAAGATATCCAGGCTTACATAAGAAACTGGAACTTTGGATGTTTGATGTGTGTAAGGACTTATTTGGACAATCATTGGTAAAATGAAAAGGCAAAATAGCAATAAGCTTCTAATCTTGAAAGATTTGGACATTCTCTGGACAAACATTTTAGGCAACAAAATATATGGAATATTTTCACTTTAATTTTTTTTTTCCCAGAGGAAGTAATTATAAATCTTGGTTAATAAAATAAAGCACAATGGGCATGTTTTATAAGTAGTTTAAATATAAAGATAGCTGAGTTAGAATCCAAATTAGCTCTGTGACCTTGGCAAGTCATTTAATTTCTCAGAACCTTCTTAAAAAATATATTCATATAACATGGATGTTTAACTATGAACTTTGGTGGGGCAGTGGTTAAAGTGCTACACTTCTAACTGAAAAGTCAGCAGTTCGAATCAGCCAGGTACTCCACAGGAGAAATAGGGAACAGTCTGCTTCGATAAAGATTAAGAGCCTTGAAACCCAATGGGGCAGTTTTATTCGGTCTTATGGGGTCACTGTCAGTAAGAATTGATATCAGTGGGTAGAGTTTGGTTTCCGATGTTTATTGCTGTTGTTATTGTTGTTAGCTCCAACTCATAATGACTCTTTGTACAACAGAATAAAACACTGCCTGGATCTGTGCAAGTTTCACAATCTTTGCTATACCTGAGCCCATCAGTGCAGCCACTATGTCAATCCATCATGGACCCTCCACTTTACCAAGCATGATATCTTTGCCCAGGGAATGGTCCCTTCTGACAACATGATGAAAGTAGGTGAGACAAAGTGTGGCCATTCTTACTTCCAAGGAACATTCTGGCTGAACTTCTTCCAGGACATATTTGTTCATCCTTCTGCCAATTTATGTCACTTTCAATATTCTTTGCCAACACTGCAATTTAAAAGCATCAAATCTTCTTTCATATTCCTTATTCACTGCCCAGCTTTCAGATGTATATGAGGTGACTGAAAATATCATAGCTTTAAGATTAAGAATTAGGGCTTTGATTTACTTATGGTTAGTTTTTGTGTATGGTGTGAGGTATGGATACTGTTTCATTTTTTTTTTTTCTGCAAATGAATATGCAATTTTGCCAGCATAAGTTATTAAAGAAACTATCCTAATGCCACATTCTTCTTCATATAGTCCAGCTTGTTGGATTATTTGCTCAACATACAGATTGAATAAGTATGATGAAAGGATACAACCCTGACACACTCCCTTCTTGATTTTAAACCATGTAATGTTTTCTTTTTCTCTTTGAATGAAAACCTCCTGATCTATATACAGGTTCCTCATAAGTACAATTAATTGTTCTGGAAGTCCCATTCTTCTCAATGTTATCCACAATTTGTTATGATGCACACAATCAAATGCTTTTGCATAGTCAATAAAACACAAGTAAACATCTTTCTTGTATTCTCTGCTTTGAGTCTTCCATCTGACATCAGCAATGATATCCCTCATTCTACTTCCTCTTCTGAATCCTGCTTGCACTTCTAGAAGTTCTCTGTCCATATACTGCTGGAACTGTTTTTGAATTATCTTCAGTAAGATTTTACTTGCATGTGATATTAATGGTATTGTTTGATACTTTTGACATTCTGTGCGATCACCTTTCTTTGGAATGGGTAGAAAGTTGGCCACGTAGCTGTCTTCCAAATCTCTTGGCATAACTGAGTGAGTGCATCCAGTGGAGCATCTGTTTGTTGAAGCATCTCAAAGGGTATTCCATCAATTCTTGTAGCCTTGTTCTTCACTAATTCTTTCAGTGCAGCTTTGACTTCTTCCTTCAATATCATTGTTTCTTGAATGTATGCCATCTCCTGAAATGGATGAAGATTGACCAGTTCTTTTTGGTACAGTGACTCTGTGTATTCCTTCCATCTTCTTTTGATGCTCCCTGCATCATTCAATATTTTGTGCATAGAATCTTTCAACAACTCG
>NW_006921611.1:1996500-1998358 GCF_000298275.1 Orycteropus afer afer
TGTCATATCAGGGGAAGCAAACCGATAAATTGACACACAGGGAATAACTCTGCTATAGGCAGTCTTAGAGATGTTTTGTATTCTTAGATGAGCCAGTCCTTTGAGTCTATCTCTGGGTTGCCAAGCTTTACATGTGGTGTTTGGATAAACCATTACATGCCTTTATTTGTCCAAATATGGCTCTTTTATATAGCAAGATAGAATATTTGAGGCATACAAGAAGAGGTCACCTTTGTGGGGGGGGGAAGTTTGGAAAACAGTATCTATGTTTAAAGGTTAAATAATGGAAACAAGAATATCTGTTTCAAGAAGAGAAGGTTTGCTGGGGAGATAATAATATTTTTTTCAGGTCCTCCACTAAAGCTGGAAAAAGAAGATACTTAAATTAAGTGATGCAGGAAATTGGATCAAAGTAGAGATGTCATGACTAAAATGTTTTAAAAGCTAAAAGGTTTTAAAAGCAACAGGTAGAATCTACTTTCTTTAAAATAGAGCAGTCATTCTATGACTACAATGGTTTATGAGCCATCTTGCCTAATGATAGAGAAGTGAAATAAATTAAAGACCCTGGAGATTCTTTCCAAAAATGGGATCTAAGGAATAAGGAGAGTCAGTTAAACCCATATCATAGTTACTTCTCGAAACATTTCTTCTCAGATCACATAATCTATTCTCCCTAGTCATCCCTCTTGTTAACCGGTCATTTTACTTTTCTTTCACATTTATTTTGGAAATTATCTTGCTTATTTTCTTTAATCTTCCCCCATACAAATTATAGTTCATATGACAGGGAATTTGACATTACCTCCCTAGGATGTAATGCCTTGCACATTGTCTCCCACAAAAAGAACTGGTTACCATCCAGTTGGCTCCAACTGGATGTGGAAACCCCACATATCAGAAAACTGTGCTCCGTGGGAATTTCGATGGCTGATTTTTCAGAATTAGAGCATGAGACCTTACTTCCAAGGCTCCTGTAGGTGGACTTAAGTCACCAACCATTTGGTTAGTAGCCGGGCACTTAGCCATTTGTGCCACCCTAGTGTCTCTGTATTTAGGTGTGGTTCAGTGAATTACCTGGTATGGCTTCTAGAACCATGATTTTTGTGAGTTCCACCAGATTATGGGGTGGAACCATGCATATAAGGTGTATGGAACTCTAATATGAGGATTGGTTAGTTTTGCAATATTGCTGGGCTTAAAATGAACCCTTCTAGAGGCAGAAGAGGGGCTCTCACTGCTATCAAGGGAGAATAGCCAGAGGTGGAGTGGAGAGAATCTTTGGACATAAGTTCCCTGCACTGGTCTTCTTTGGTAGAGGACAGCAGACACCACTGGCAGAGATAACTGGTTGAGGAACCAAGAGCCATGAAACATAGCAGCATGCTTGCTGGTCCACAGAGCGAGAAAGGTGAGTGCCTTTGGACAGGAGGCTTGCTGGCAGAATAGAGTGCACCTAGGTATACCTATCAGCAGAGCTAAAGGAGCTTTGTGACAGAGGCAGAGCAGTGCAGAGACCAGGAAGAAAGGCTAAGAGCCAGAGAGGTATGCCTGAGGACATAGCAGAGGGAAGACTGTCCTGATCAAAGAATTGTGTCCTGAGCCCATCCTGAACCTAAATTATAACTGGTTACTTCCCTATAAATCCCATAATTGTGAGTGTTGTCTATGAGTTAACTGTGACTATTGCAATGAATTATTGAACCCAGCTGAGATATAGGGAGTTTATGTTAGAGCTGGTAAAAAGCTGGAGGGTAGTGGCATATCTGGTCTCATAGGAATAAGCCTTGGGGTGCTAGAGGTGTTCTCTCTCACCCTTGTGAAGTTAGAGGAGGTCAGAAGATGCCACCTCCATGTC
>NW_006921611.1:1998688-2000342 GCF_000298275.1 Orycteropus afer afer
TCAGTGTACAGTGGACCTTAATGATGTGGATGGAGTAAAGCTTTAGGGCCCTCCATTTCCTGATGGAGCATGACTCAAGATGGGAAGAAACAGCTGCAAACATCCATTAATAATCAGAATATAGAATATAAAAAGTATGAATGTTGGAAAATTGGAATTTATCAAAAATGAAAAGGAATGCTTAAAGATAGATAGCTTAGGCATTGGTGAAATAGACTAGTATGGGCCGTTTTGAATGAGAATCATATGATTTATATGCTGGGAATGACACACTGAGGAGGAATGGCATTGCATTCATCATCACAAAGACTATTTCCAGATCTATCCTGAAGTACAATTCTGTCAGTGACAGGATAATATCCATACTCCTAAAGGAAGACCAGTTAATACTATTCAAATTTACATACCAACCACTAAAGCCAAAGATGAGGAAATTGAAGATTTTTACTGAGTTCTGCAGTCTGAATTGACCAAACTTGCAATCAAGATGTATTATTACTGGTGACTGGAATGCAAAAATTAGGAACAAAAAAGAATCAGCGTTAGTTGAAAAATAGGACCTTGTTGATAGAAAGGACCACAGAGATGCAGAGATCACAAGACAGAATTTTTCAAGACCAACGATTGTTGCTGTGGTCAGGTGCCATCAAATAGTCTCTGACTCGTAGTGACCCTGCATCCAGCAGAACAAGACACTGCCCAGTCCTATGCCAGCTCCACGAACCTAGCTATACTTGATCCTATCGTTGCAGCCACTGTGTTAATCCATCTCATTGAGGGCCTTCCCATTTTTTGTTAGCCCTCCACTTTACCAAACATGATATATTCTCCAGGGCATGGTCCCTTCTGACAATATGAGCAAAGTAGCTCAGATGAAGTCTGGCCATTCTTGCTTCCAAGGAGCATTCTGTCTGCACTTCTTCCAGGATAGATTTGTCAGTGCTTTTAGTAGTCCATAGTGCTTTCAGCATTCTTCACCAACACACAACTCAAAAGGATCAACTCTTTGGTCTTTCTTATTCATTGTCCACCTCTCACATGCATATTGTTGTTGTTGTCGTTATGTGCCATCGAGTCAGACCTGACACATAGCGATCCCTCCTTGGGTTGCCGAGGCACTATCCCTACGGAAGTAGATTGCCCCATCTTCCTTCCGAGGAGTGGCTGATGGGTTTGAACCGCTAGCCTTCTGGTTAGCAGTCAAATGCCTTAGGCACTATGCTACCACTGTACGCCTACTATTTGGAACAATGTCCTCCCCATTTCCACCTCAGGACTCTCCTGAATCTGTCCCTTTCCAACCACTTCCTTTCCTGTCTTGTACCTCCAGAGCCCTTTCCTTTCTAAGCTGAAAAACAGTGTATTAGAGAGGGAAGGGGGAGGTGAAAGAGATCCATTCCCCCGGACCTCCCACTCGAGTTTACAATCTCCACCATCCTCCATCCCAAGAGCTGGAAGCAATGCCACTGGCTTCACTCTCACCTACTTGGTTCTGGGCAGTTTTCCTCTTCTTGTAGCTAGGCTTCAGCCTCTCCCTATGAAATGGCCTTCAGACACAACATCCACAGAGAGGGACAAGCAGAGACGAAGACTCCGTGGACAGAACAGCAGTTTCAGAGAGAGTTCCAATGCCTGCTGTTCTGAGTTCAGGGTC
>NW_006921611.1:2003557-2004879 GCF_000298275.1 Orycteropus afer afer
TTTGAAGCTGCACTAAAGGAATTAGTGACAAACAAGGGTCCAAGAATTGATGGAATACTCATTTACATGTTTCAACAAATGCATACTGCACAGGATACACTTAGTCATCTGTGCACAGAAATTTGGAAGATAGATTACTGGCCACGTGACTGGAAGGGATCCATATTTGTACCCATTCCAAAGAATGGTTATCAAACATAATGTGGAAATTATTGAACAATATTATTATTATCATACCCAAGTAAAATCTTCCTGAAGATAATTCAAAAATAATTTGCAGCAGTATATTGACAGAGAACTTCTGGAAATGGAATCTGGATTCAAAAGAGGATGTGGAATGAGGGATATCATTGCTGATGCCAGATGGATCTAAGCTGAAAGCAAAGAACATCAGAAAAATATTTACTTGTGTTTTATTAATTATGAAAATGTACTCAACTCTGTGGATCATAACAAAGTATGGACAATATCGAGAAGAATGAGAATTCCAGAACACTTATTTGTGTTATGAGCAACCTGTACATGGACCAAGAGACTGTTGTTTGAACAACACAAGGGGATATTGCATGGTTTTAAATCAGGAAGAGTGTGGACCAGATTTGTATCATTTCACCATACTTATTCAATCTGTATGCTGAGCTACTCTGAGAAGGTGGACTATATGAGGAAGAATGTGGCATCAGTATTGGAGGAAGTATCTTTAATAACCTGCAATATGCAGATAACACAATCTTATTTGTTGAAAGTAAAGTGAAGATGACTTGAAGTACTTACTGATAGAAGATTAAAGACTAAAGTCTGCAGTATGTATTGCAACTCAAAATAAAGAAAATTAAAATCTTCACAATTTGACCAATAAGTAGCATCATGATAAATGAAGAAAATGTTGAAGTTGTCAAAGATTTCATATTACTTAGTTCCACAATCAACACCTACGGTAGCAGCAGTCAAGAAATCAGACATCTTCTTGTACTGGGCACATCTGCTGAAAAAGACCTCTTTAAAGCATTAAGAAGCAAAGATGTTGTTATTTTGAAGATTAAGGTGCACCTAACCCAAACCAAACTGACCAAATTTACTGCCGTCAAGTCAGATCTAACTCAGGGACCCCAAGCCATGGTATTTTCAATCACCTCATATGTGTGTGAAAGCTGGACAATGAATAAGGAAGAATAAAGAAGAGTTGATTCTTTTGAGTTGTGGTATTGGCAAAGAATACTGAAAGTACCATGGACTGCCAGAAGAACAAACAAATCTGTCCTTGAAGAAGTTCAGCCACAATGATCCTTGAAAGTGAGAACGGCCAGACTTCACCTCATCTA
>NW_006921611.1:2006387-2027256 GCF_000298275.1 Orycteropus afer afer
AACCGCCAGCCTTCTGGTTAGCAGTCAAGTGCCTTAGGCACTACGCTACCAGAGCTCCCTTGTTAGCCATAGGTTGGTAGATTTCTGTCAAGTATATATTAATGCATGTATAGGTTGGTAGATTTCTGTTGAGGATATGTTAATGCACATGTATGTGTACACATGCATATGCTTATTATTTCACACATAGGCATATGCAAAACAGGACTGTGTCTGTACATGTGCAAGGGACCAAGAGTGAACCAAAGCTGTGCTGTTCCCAAACTATGAGGAGGTTTCAAGTTGCTTCTCCCTCCTTGGAAGTGATGCTGAATCAGTGCCCTTTATGTCTGTGAGTATAAATGGTAACTCAATCTCCCATCATCCCGGGCATTTTCAGTAAGGAAAAAAAAAAAATACCACCACCTGTCTTGATGTCAGGTGGGTGGGAGTGACCTGATTACCTGTTGATGGGCACTCAGGCCAATCAGCACGTAACTGTGCCACTGAACTCCCAGCCCCTTGACTGTGGTGCTCCAGAAACCAGAGCTTTGAACCAATTCAAATTGGTTCAGTCAATTCAGCCAACAGAGCAATTGGAACAGACCTGAATTTTTAAAATTTGGGTAGAGCAGAATGATAACTGGAATGGGAAAAATTACAGCTCAACGCCCTGGGAGGGAAACCTTGAAAATGGCTTCAGGAGCCTGATGCAAGAGATGAGATTATTAGCAAGGCTGTAGAGAATGACACACATGGGGTGATCAGCCACATCTTTGCACTGTTGTTTCCAAATCAGTCTGTCTAGAGAGTAAGTTGCTTTGTCATGCACACTAGCAGTGTGCTGAACCATCATTTTTCCTTTTCCCGTTGCCTTTCTGGTTCACCTGCATTTTACAAATTACGGTCTGTTATGGTTTTGCATCATTGGCTGTGATTGAAACAAGAAAACCAAGTTTGAAGTCCTGCTGGAAAGTAGTTCTCAGAAGATTTCAGAGACTAAATGAGCATTTGTTCCTGCACTGCTGAACAATTTGCTGTGTTAGGTTCAGAAAGTACTTACTAAGTAGTTTATTTATGCTCTGTGCTTTGATAACTTCTATGATGAATAAACACATAGCAACAGTAACTGAAAATGGAAGCTGATGCAGGGGTACTTGAGTAATTTAAGCCAGATAATGCAAACAAATAGCACAGAAGGCTACTAAATGGAACCTGGCAGCTCCTCCACAGATGTGCCCTTGAAATCTGATCCATCTGCACTAACTTTCTGTAATTCTGCAGCTGGGCAATCAACCCACCTGCAAATATATATTGAGTACCAACTTCTTGGCCTAGTCAGGGCAGATGATAACAAAACAAAGCATAAAATGCAAAAACCTGACACCAAATTGTTTATTTTTGACCTTCAAAGACATGACTTTAAAAGGAAAACAGAAAGAAAACTCTTTCTGTGAGAGAATCGGAAGCCTCCCTCCCATTCCTGCTTTCAACACACTGAAGAATATTCTCTTAAAAAGGCTGCTGTCTGAAAGGGAGAAAATGGGAGAAAGAGCATGTGAGGAAAGGCATAGACTCTGGTCACACAGCTCCACACACATTGTGTTCTGTGACCTTAAGCAGTAATCTTAGTTCCCTCATCTCTTTAAGAGAGAGAGAAAGAATCAAAAAAAAAAAAAATCACTGCATGTACTTCTTGGGGTTGTTGCATCAAGACAGATGCTATGACAGTTGAAGCTGTGTGTCAACTTGGCTAAACCACAAATCCTTGTGGTTAAGCAATTGTGATGTGGGCTATTTCCATGTTGGGATCAGATGTATATGTTTTGAGCAGCCAATTCATTGAAAGGGAGTTTCCCTAGGGATGTGGCCTGCTTCCAATATATTTATGGACATCCTGGGAAAAGAGACACTCTTCTATGGATCGGGATCCTGTTGTGCTGCCTACAACTGTCCATGAGTGAACAATTCACCATTCAGCCTGGAGATATTGGATTCATCATTCGTTGGAGTCAACAGCTGGTATACTGCCTGCCAACTTTGAGCTTGTCAACCCCTGCAGCTGCGGGAGTCAGGAAAAGTCTCCAGCTTGATGTTTGATTAAAGAAGTTGGGACTTGCCAGCTTCTATAAGTGTTTGAGCCATTTTCCTAAGATAAATTTCTCTTCCTCTCTCTCTCTCTCTCTCTCTAAGCTTCACTGGTTTAGCTTCTCTAGAGAACCCAGTCTAACACATTTGGTACCAGGAGTGTACCAATTGTCTCTTCTAGAGAGAATAAATCATAAGGATGGGCTTCCTAAATTAGTTCTCACCGATTCTGTTTTGGTTCTCCAATCTGATTAACTGTAAAGGCACTGGTGACCCTGCCACCACTAGTGAAGAGGGCCCTGCTAATCCGTGGTGTGAGGTGGCAACATTAATATGCAAAATAGCACCACCAATAGATCAAGAACTTGTGAGAAGTGAGACTCTGGGTGATTGAATATTTGATACTTTGCTGCAAATTTGTCAGCATAAGGAGTATAAAGAAGCTGGTTAGTTGGTCCCACTTATTATGATAGACAAAGTGGTGAAAGCGAGATAGGTTCAGGGCTGCTGAGTCACAGCTTAAGTGATTCATAAAAAACCTCAATGTTTCCAGTTGTGCTCTGAAAGAAAGCCTTATTTCTTCTAGTAACAGAGCTGATATTGCCAAAAACCAAACCCAGAGTCTTATTGTAAGGGAGCTGAATTACAATTACAATTAAATTGCCAATCCAGAATGGTGTCTGACGTTAAAGTGAGGACATTGATTGGGAAAAGATGGGATCCTGAAAGCTGGAATGGGGACAAATGGACAGGTAGTCAGGAAGATGAGGATATGGAACCTGTAAATTCTGTTAATTCCTCCCATCTGAAGGGATTACTGTAAAACCATTATCCCTTCCACCTCAGTTTGATGAGATTAACTCAACTGTTCCTGCTGGGTCATTGCCTGAGGCAGAGGCCATGGAAGACTTTGCTGAATGTTCTCTAGAATTTCCCTAACCACCCATTGTTGCTGCTAGACCTATAACTAAAGTTAAGTTCAAGCGAGCCCCAAAGGTGAAATACAAAGTGTGACTGAAGAGGTGGTACACTATACCCAAAAAGACCTACTTGATTTTGGTAACATGTACAGACAGAAACCTGGAGAATATGTATGGGAATATTTGGCTACTGAGGGTGTGGGATAATGGTGCAAGGCATGTAACATTAGATCAGTCTGAGTTTATTGATTTAGACCCACTAAGTATGGATTCTTCATTCACCATTTCAGAAGTTAGGAAAGAATCTAATTGGTTATTTGATTGGCTTACTGATGCAAGGATTATGCTGTGGCCTACCTTAAGTCAAGTTGAAGTACCAGACCTGCCTTGGTATAATGTTGTTGTTGTTGTTGTTGTTATATGCCGTCTAGTCGGCCCCAACTCATAGCGACCCCTCTTTGGGTATCTGAGGAAGTATCACTACAAAAGTAGGATTGCCCAACCTTCCTTCCGAGGAGTGGCTGGTGGGTTTGAACTGCCAGCCTTCTGGTTAGCAGTCAAGTGCCTTAGGCACTATGCTACCAGAGCTCCTTGGTATAATGTAGAAGAAGGTATCCAGAGGCTTAGGGAAATTAGCCTGTTAGAATGTCTTTATCAGATTAGACCCCTAGAGCCAGAAATAGAGAGTCCAGAGGATACACCTTTCACCAGTATGGTGAGGAATAAATTTGTGAAGGGAGACCCAGCATACTTAAAGATTGCTTTGATTGCTATTTTATGTAAGCTGGATTTGACAGTGGGAACTGCCCTAATTGAACTAAGACATTTAACTATGATGGGGCTGATTGGACCCTGTGATAGTAGGGGCCAAATGGAAGCAGTTAATCAACAAAGGCACGGTGAGCATGGTTACCATAATGGACAGCAGAGTTGAGACAGTAATCATAATACTGACTTGTGTGAAATTATGGCATTGGCTACTTAGTCATGGTTTTCCTAGTAGTGAAATACTTGGCAGAGCTACTAAATATTTACTGGATCTGTATAGACAGAAAAATTCTAGGTCACGTAAACAGCAGCCTGGATTGAATTGCCAGAATACAGAGTCATGGCCTCTCAATCAATTCTCAGACTTGAGTCAGTTTATAGACCCACAATGCCTTGAATGAATGTGAGGCTGGGTCCCCTTGAGGAAGGAGCCCATTACGTTGCAAAAAATGTATAATATCAATATTTCTCCAAGCCTTCCCCAAAAGGGATCTGAGGCCTTTTATGGGAGTGACTATCCATTGGGGAAAAGGAAATAATCAGACTTCTAGGGGATTACTGGACACACTGGCTCTGAACTGACACTAATTTCAAGAGACCCAAAACGTCACTTTGGCCCAACAGTCAGAGTGGGGGCATATGGAGGTCAAGTTATTGATGGAATAATAGCTCAAGTGCATCTCACTATGGGTCCAGTGGGTCCCTAAACTCATCCTGTAGTGATTTCCCCAGTTCCAGAATGCAAAATTGGAATAGATATACTAATCAATTGGCAGAATTCCCATATTGGGTCCCTGACATGTGGAGTATGGTACCTATTATGGTAGGAAAAGCCAAGTGGAAGCCATTAGAACTGCCTTTACCTACAAAAATAGCAAACCAAAAGAAATACCACATCCCTGGAGAGACTGGGGAGATTACCGCCACCATCAAGGACTTGAAGGATGCAGAGGAGGTGATTCCCACCACATCCCCATTTAATTCACCTATCTGGCCTGTGCAAAAAACAGATGAATCTTGGAGATTGACAGTGGATTATCGTAAACTTAATCAGGTGGTGACTCTAATTACCACTGCTGTTCCTGATGTGGTTTCATTGCTTGAGCAAATTAGTACATCTCCCGGTACTTGATATGCAGCTATTGATCTGGCCAATGCCTTTTCCTTGATACCAATTTTGAAGAACCATCAGAAGCAGTTTTCTTTCAGGTGGCAAGGCCAACAATATACTTTCACAGTGCTTCCTCAGAGGTATATCAACTCCCAGCACTATGTCATAATTTAGTCCGTAGGGATCTTGATTGCCTTTCCCATCCAAAAGACGTCATACTGGTCCATTATATTGATGACACTATACTGACTGGACCTAGTAAAGAAGAATTATCAATGACTCTAGACCTATTAGGAGCTCTGGTAGCATAATGGCTAAAGCACTTGACTGCTAACCAGAAGGCTGGCAGTTCAAACCCACCAGCCACTCCTCGGAAGGAAGGTTGGGCAATCCTACTTCCGTAGTGATACTGCCTCGGAAACCCAAGGAGGGGTCGCTATGAGTCAGGGCCGACTCGACGGCACATAACAACAACAACAACAACAACAACAACAACTAGACCTATTGGTGAGACATCTGTGTGTTGGGAAATTAACCCAACAATAATTCAGGTACCTTACACCTCAGTGAAATTTCTAGGGTCCAAAGTGGGGCATGTTGAGATATTCCTACTAAAATTAAGAATATTTTATTGTCTCTGGCCTCCCCCACAACTAAAAAGGAGGCACAACATCTGGTGGTCCAATTTGTGTGTCAACTTGGCTGGGCCTGGTTAAGTAGCTGGGCAGATGGTGGTAGTTATTCCCAATGATGAGACTGGCAATAAACTACATGGTGGGATCTACCACAAGCAGCTGAGTAGCTGCCTTTGGGATATGGTCTGTTTCCTATATAAGGAGAAGCCTTGGGGATAGTCTTTAGCTTATGGCATGCTTGGACCCTGCATATAGCAATGTCATTGTTCAGCAGCCAGCCATGCTCTGCCAACCTTGAGACTTACAATGGACGTGAATTAACATCCAGCCATGTGGTTTGGTAAAATTGGGACTGTGCCATTTTATTTGTTGACCTCGTGCTTGTTAGCCTCAGCAGCCAGTAGCTGCCTGAGTAAAGAGATGCTTCTAGCTGCAGTGGACCAGGAGCAAGAAGCAGAGCTGAAGCTCAAGATTGTGGGGCTTTCACCCAGCCCCTAGAGCCTGCCACTTTTAATTTGGACTTAAAGCCTCCAAATTGTAAGAATAAACTCTCGTTTGTTAAGGCCATCCCATTTGTTGTATATTCTTGTGATAGCAGTACTATGTAACCAGAAAAAGAAGCAACATATCCTTCATTTGGGTGTATTGCTTCAGCCTATTTATCAAGTGACTCTGGAAGCTGCTAGTTTTGAATGGGGCGCAGAACAATGGAAGGCTCTGCAATAGGTTCAGGCTGTTGTGAAGGCTGCTCTGCCACTTGGGCCATATGATCCGGCTGATCCAATGGTACTTGAAGTGTCTGTAACAGATAGGGATGCTGTTTGAATTCTTTGGCAGGTCCCTATTGGTGAATCACAATGTAGACCTTTGCGATTTTGGAGTAAAGCCCTGCCATTCTCTGCAGATAGCTATTCTCCATTTGAGAAATAGCTTTTGACTTGTTATTGGGCTTTAGTAGAGACTGAATGCCTAACCATGGGTGACCAAGTCACCATGAGGCCTGAGCTGCCAATCATAAACTGGGTGTTGTCTGGACCACAGAGTCATAAATTTGGACATGCGCAATAGCATTCCATCATTAAATGGAAGTGGTATATCAGAGATTGGGCTTGAGCAGGACCTGAAGGCACAAGTAAGTTGCATGAGGAAGTGGCCCAAATGCTTATGGTCTCCACTCCAGTCACATTACCTTCTGTCTCCCAGTCTGCACCTATGGCTTCATGGGGAGCTCCTTATGATCAGTTGACTGAGGAAGAGAAAACTTGTGCCTGGTTTATAGATGGTTCTGCCCAATATGCAGGCACTGCTTGAAAGTGGACAGCAGTGTCACTGTAGCCCCTTCCTGGGACTTCCTTGAATCACAGTGGTGAAGGAAAATCCTCCCAATGGACAGAACTTTGAGCCATGCATATGGCTTTTCACTTTGCATGGAACAAGAAATGGCCAGATTTGTGATTGTGTAAGGATTCATGGGCTGTGGCTAACAGCTTGGCTGGATGGTCTGGAACTTGGAAGGAGCATGATTGGAAAATTGGTGACAAGGATGTATGAGAAAGAGGTATGTGGATAGATCTCCCTGAATGGGCCAAAAGAGTATAGATATTTATGTCTCATGTGAATGCCCATCAAAAAGTGACCTCAGCAGAGAAGTATTTTAACAATAAGATAGGATGACAAGTTCAGTGGAAACCAGCCATCATTTTCCCCCAGTTCATTCTGTGATTGCTCAATGGTATCAGATGTATATGTTTTGAGCAGCTAATCCATTGAAAGGGGATTTCCCTAGGGGTGTGGTCTGCTTTCAATGTGCTTATGGACATCCTGGGAAAAAAGACAGTCCTCTGTGGATCGGGATCCTGTTGTGCTGCCTACAACTGTCCTCGAGTGAAAAAATCCACCATTTGGCCTGGAGATCTTGGATTCATCATTCGTTAGAGTCAACAGCTGGTATACTGCCTGCCAACTTTGAACTCGTCAGCCCCTGCAGCAGCATGAGTCTGGAAAAGCTTGATGTTTGATCTAAGAACTTGGGACTTGCCAGCTTCTATAAGTGTATGAGCCATTTTCTTAAGATAAATTTCTCTCTCTCTCTCTCTCTCTCCAAGTTTACTGGTTTTACTTCTCTAGAGGAAACAGCTTAACACAGATGTTATTCGTTCATTGGCTTTGTAAACTGGATTATGATGTTATGACAAATCTTCATTTGTGTAGAATACAATATCTCCGAAGCTCAATGAAATGTAGCATGATCAAAAAAACTGTGCCTTTATATCAAGAAAGATATGATACAGATGGAGTGACAATGACAGAGTGAGGCTAGCTGTCAGAAAAGCAGTTAGAGTTCTGTAGTCTTGGTCCAGCCCAAAATGTGTCAATAAGACTGATCCTGATATTCTTTTACAATAGGGTCTGACTGATAGCTGTTTATGCTGGGCTTTCCCAGGGCAGGAGGGGGAGGGGAAAAGTCCATTCTGTGTGTTGTAGTTTCTGTCCTGGTCCTGGCTTGTATACTGGCTTCCTTGGGTGGCTTGGTCCCACTCTCATTCTGCAATGTGGATCCTCTCTTTGTCTCTCTGCAAGAAGTTGATGTGGCTCACAGCAGAGGATGCAGCTTCATTTGAGGAATTCTCTATGTAACAAAAATTAAATCCTGTTCTGGATGTTAAAATTTTTCTTAAGTTTCCAAGGAGTAGAGACTGAAAAAATTGTTGTTTAAAGGTTGGAAGAGAGTTTTCTGGAAATGAGGAAATTAGAAATTTTCTCTACAAATCTAAGAGGCCTATATATGGTATGCTTCCCTAAAACAAATACTCTTCGCTAAGATGGAGATGTATAAGAACTGTGACCGTAAAGCAGAGAGAAAATTGGTATCTGAGGAAGAGCATGTTCTTTTGGGAGAGGCTTATTAATTGAAGGTAGTGGATGAAAAAGAAAATTGGCACTTGCATCCAGTCTTTTTTTTTTTTTTTTGGTCCATCCGATGGGGTTGGAAGCTCTATGATTAAGAAAGGAGGTCTGTTAATTGTAGAACTATTTATGAGAAAATGTGTGTGTCTCAGCAACTAATAACAGCAACATTTTAAAGAAAAGCTGCATTGGGTAGCAGATGATAAAATGTGGCTCAGATTTAGGAAGAAATATGGTCTCCCTGCCTCTGCACAGAACCCAGCCCTGCTTTGACTTACTGAGAAATGGCATCTATGGGACTAACAGAGATTGGACCTTTAGAATATGTGTTGTGGTTCTCTTGCTAGTCACTCTGAACCATGATAATGGAGAGACTTCATGGAATGTGGCAAATGAGAGCTAGAAGAGGGAGAAGAAAGCGTATGTTGTGTGGTGGCTGTAGCAACATGATTAGTGTTTGGGGATCATTGTAAGACTTAATGACACTTATGAGCCCTGGTGGCACAATGGATAAGGCATTTGGCTGCTAACCAAAAAGCCAGCAGTTCAAACCGATCAGCAGCTCTGCAAGGAAAAGATATAGTAGTCTGTTTCTGTAAAGATTTATAGCCTTGGAAACCATATGGGACGATTCTATTCTGTCCTATAAGATTACTATGAGTCAGAATTGACTTAATGGCAGTGGCTTTATTTATTTATTTATTATTTCTAATGACATTTAGCACTGTTTTCTTATACATTTGGAAACTATTAGGACAAGAGAACTTGGGTTGTAGCCAGAGCCAAAATTTTGCCACCTATTTGAATAAGGATTGCCATTGTTTGGAGAATCCTGCTGCTCACTGGAATGCAACGCATTGCCGTCGAGTCATATCCAACTCATAGCGATCTCTCCTTAGGTTTCTGGGGTGATACCACTACAGAAGTAGATTGTCCAACCTGTCTTCTGAGGAGTGGCTGCTGGGTTTGAACCTCCAGCCTTCTGGTTAGCAGTCAAATGCCTTAGAAGCTATGCCACCAGAGCTCCCTGCTGCTCATCATTTAGGGCATTTAGACTACCAACACCAGTTTTTATCTACCCAGAGTCTGTTATTCCTCCATGGATATAAATTGGATTGCCTGAAACTCAGCACTTTTACAGGATTAATTCCCTGAACCCTGAGTTGAATTTAGATTATCTCTGTTGTCAAAGTGTATAGATTCATGATGTGGAAAAATTAATGAGTGAATCTGAAATTCTTAAAGATTATAGGTTTGGAGGATGCCATGTGAGAGGAGATAAATGGAAAAGAGTTCTTTATTATAGAAAGATAGAGACAAAGGGGGATATAATAGCCTATCTATGCAAAAGCAAAGTGCATGGGTAAAAGGGATATATGTTTCCCAAAGCACAGGCTGAAAGGATTAGAGAGCTCAATTAAAATAAGAGAGTTAAGATATGTTTTATTAATATCTTGATATGTGTTGTTAGATGCCATTGGGTTAGTTCCAATTCATAGCAACTGTAAGTACAATAGAATAAAACTGCCTGGTCCTCTGTCATCCTCACAATTGTTGTGTTTGAGCCTACTGTTCAGCCATGTATAAGTCCATATTATTGATTATCTTTCTCTTTTTCCTTGACCTTGTACTTTATGAAGCATGATGTACTTCTCCAGGGACTGGTACCTCCAGAAAACATGTCTGAAATATGTGAAAGAAAGTCTGGCCATTCTCTCTTCTAAGGAGAATTCTGGCTGACTTCTTCCAAGAGAGATTTGTTCATTCTTCTGGCAATCCATGCTATATTCAATGTGCTTCACCAATACTATAATTCAATTGCATCTTGACATGTTGTTGTTGTTGTTGTTATGTGTCATCGAGTTGGATTCGACTCATAGAAGATGGGGCAATCTACTTCCGTAGTGATACTGCCTCGGAAACCCAAGGAGGGGTCACTATGAGTCAGATGTGACTTGACAGTACATAACAACAGCGTCTTGACATAGGAAGTAATAAATAATTTATTGGATTTTTTTATGTACAGCTTTTAGCCATTATTATTTTTACCAGTTTTCAAAATATATTTCCATTAGTCTGAGGCAATGGTTGTGTAGAATGTTATGATCTGGGAATATTCGTACCTACTGAGGTGGATGCCATGGAAGACTTCTTAGTTTCCTAAATCTGTGTTCTGGTTACCTAATGCCACTTGGCAAGAATATACCACAAATGGGATGATTTAAACAAATAGGAGTTTATTTTCTTACAGTTCAGGAGGCTAGAAGTCTGAGTTCAAAATGCCAAGCTCTAGGGGCTGTGTGAAAGCCCCTCGACCTTGGGCTTCAGCTCTGCCTCTTGCTCCCAGCCCACTGAAGCTAGAGGCATCTCTTCACTCAGACAGCTACTGGCTGCTGAGTCTAACGAGCCCAAGGTCAACAAATAAAATGGCACAATCCCGATGTTACCAAACCACATGGGAAGCCATCAATTCAAGTCCATTGAAAGTCCCAAGGTTGGCAGAGCATGGCAGGCTGCTGAACAATGACATGGCAACATGCAGGGTTCAAGTGTACCATAAACTAGAGACCATTCCCCAAGGCTTCTTCTTATATACAGGAAGCAGACCATAGCCCTAAGGCAGCTACTCAGCTGCTCTCAGTAGATTCCACCATGGAGTTGATTACCAATCTCGTCATGGAGAATACTACCACCAGCTGCCCAGCCACTCAACCAGGCCTAGCCAAGTTTACACACAAACTTAACCACCACAGGCTGCCATAAGAAAGTACAAGTGGGTGGCTTTAAAGAACAGAAATTTATTTTTGACAGTTCTGGAGGCTGAAATTGCAAATCAGCATCCCCATCATGTCAATTCTTTCTGGAGTTCTCTCTCCTAGTTTCTAGCATCTACTGGAAATCCTTGGCATTTCTTTACTTCTAGATGGGTCTTCTTATGGCATCTATCTTTCTCTTGTGTGGGTCTCTGTGTCTTTTCTTCTCAGAAGTAATTAGGTTTAGGATCCAATCTACTCCAATATCATTATCATAACAAAAAGAAAAATCTCACTTCCAAACAGGACCACATCCACAGGTGCAGGGGTCAGGAATTAAACAACATGGACACAATTCAATTTATAATGGAAGATGACAATTTGCTCTCTACATTGTGCCCAGTGGCACTATCTTAGAAGCTTAGTTGGATGAACCATGGAAAAAAATCAAAGTTGGTATTTACAGTTGTTTGCCAGCATCATCATGTTAAAAACCCATGAACCTGATCATATCATGTCATATATGCAAGGAATTTACTTTTGTATGAGTCAAGTCCCCTTCAGAGAGACCAGGAAGCAAGCTGGCAGTGGTTTGGAACAGCTAAGGGAGACCAGGAAGTGAGCAGTTGGTGGTTTGGAACAGCTAAAAGAGACTAACTTGTCTGTCACTTTGTCATACTGTAGTGACTTTCATGTTGCTGTGAGGCTGGAGGCTATGCCACCAGTGTTTCAAATGCCATCAGGGTTATCCATGGTAGACAGGTTTCAGCAGAGCTTCCAGAATAAGACAGACTCAGAAGACAGAAGAGGTCATCCAATTCTCAAATAACTGGCCAGTGAAAATGTTATGAAAAGCAGTGAAACACTGTCTTATATATTATTAGAAAACTTTATGAATAGCCCTAAACACAGCACTGGAAGATGAGCCCCTCAGGTTGGAGGCACTCAAGATATGACTGGAGAAGAGCTGCCTATCAGAGTAGAGCCTACCTTAATGATGTGGATAGAGTAAGGCTCTTGGGACCTCCATCTGCTGATACAGCATGACTCAAAATGAGAAGAAACAGCTGAAAATATTCATTAATAATTGGAACATGGAATGTACAAAGTATGATTCTAGGAAAACTGCAAGTTGTCAAAAATGAAATGGAACACATAGAGATTGATATCCTAGGCATTAGTGAGCTGGAATGGACTGGTTTTGGCCATTTGGAATCAGGCAGCCATATGATCTACTATGTTGGGAAGGACAAATTGAAAAGGAATGGCATGACATTCATCATCACAAAGAATGTTTCAAGATCTATCTTGAAGCACAATGCTAGAAGTGACAGGATAATATCTATATGCCTACAAGGAAGACCAGTTAATACTACTATTAATGAAATTTACACAACAACCTCCAAAACCAAGATGAGGAAGTTGAAGACTTTTACCAACTTCTACAATCTGCAGTCAAGATGTGTTAATTGATCCTGGTGATTGGAATGCAAAAGTTGGAAACAAAGATGAATCATTGGTAATTGGAAAATTTGGCCTTGATGATAGAAATAACACTGGAGATCACATGATAGAATTTTGCAAGATCAATGACTTATTCAATGCAAATACTTTTTTTCAACAACCCAAATGGTGGTTATACAGGTGGACTTCGCCAGAAGGAGTACACAGGAATGAGATTGACTACATCTGTGGCACGAGGTAATGGAAAAGTTAAATATCTTCAGACCATTAACTTCAACTTGAAGTTGAAGACAATTAAAACAAGTTCACAAGAGCCAAAATATGACCTTGATTATATCCCTCCTGAATTTAGAGATCATTTAAAGACAGATTTAATGCATTGAACACCAACGATAGAACACCAGAGGAATTGTCAGATGACATCAAGGACATCATACACGAAGAAAGGAAAAGGTCATTAAAAAGACAGGAATGAAAGACCAAAATGGATGTCAGAAGAGACTCTGAAACCTGCCCTTGAATGGAGAGTAGCTAAAGCAAATGGAACAAATGATAAGATCAAAGAGCTGAAAAGAAGATTTCAAAGAGCAGCTGAAGTAGACAAAGTCAATTATAATGAAATGTACAAAGACCTGGAGTTAGAAAACCAAAAGGGAAAAACACGCTCAGCATTTCTCAAACTGAAAGAACTGAAGAAAAAATTTAAGCCTGGAGTTGCAATATTGGAAGATTCTATGGGTAATGTATTGAAAGATGCAGGAAGCATCAAAAGAAGATGGAAGAAATACACAGTCACTGCACCAAAAATAATTGGTCAATGTTCATCTCTTTCAAGAAGTGGCACATGATCAAGAACCAATGGTATTGAAGGAAGAAGTTGAAGCTGCACTGAAGGAACTGGCGAAAAATCAAGGCTCCAAGAATACTCATTGAGATGTTTCAACAAATGGATGCCACATTGGAGGCACTCATTCAGCTATGCCAAGAGATTTAGAAGATAGTTATGTGGCCAACTGACTGGAAGAGATCCATATTAGTACCCCTTCCAAAGAAAGGTGATTCCAGAGAATGTGGAAATTATCAAACAATAGTGATGATATCACACTCAAGTAAAATCTTACTGAAGATTTTTCAAAAATGGTTGCAGCAGTATATTGACATAGAACTTCCAGAAATGCAAGCTGGATTCAGAAGAGGATGTGGAATGAAGGATATCATTGCTGATGTCAGATGGATCTTGGCTCAAAGAAAAGAATACCAGAAAGATATTTACTTGTTTTATTGACTATGCAAAAGCATTTGATTGTGTGGATCATAACAAATTATTGGTAACTTTGAGAAGAATGGGCATTCCAGAACACTTAATTGTACACACGAGGAGCCTGTACATAGACCAGGAGGCTGTCATTCGAACAGAACAAGGAAGTACTGCATGGTTTAAAATCAGGAAGGGAGTATGTCAGTGTTGTATCTTTTCACGATATTTATTCAATCTGTGTGCTGAGCAAATAATCCAAGACACTGGACTATACGAAGAAGAACATGGCATCAAGTTTGGAGGAAGGATCATTAACAACCTGCAATATGCAGACAACACAACTTTGCTTGCTGAAAGTGAGGATGACTTGAAGCACTTTTGATGAAGATTAAAGACTACAGTCTGCAGTATGGATTGCACCTCCATATAAAGAAAACAAAAATCTTCACAACTGGACCAATAAGCAGCATCAAGATAAATGGACAAAAGATTAAAGTTATTAAAGACTTTATATTACTTGGTTCTACAATCAACATCAATGGAAGCAGCATTCAAGACATCAGATGACATATTGCACTGGGTAAATCTGTTGCAAAAGGCCTCTTTCAAGTGCTAAAGAGCAAAAGTGTCTCTTTGAAGCCTAAGGTGCACCTTACCCAAGCCATGGTATTTTAAATTGTCTCATATGCATGCGAGAGCTGGACAATGAGTAAAGAAGACCAAAGAAGAGTCAATGCTTTTGAGTTGTGGTGTTGGTGAAGAATACTGGAAGTACCATTGACTCCTAAAAGAAGTAGCAAATCTGTCCTGGAAGAAATGTAGTTGGAATGCTCCTTGGAAGCGAGAACGGCCAGACTTTGTTTCACCTACTTTGGTCATGTTGTCAGAAGGGACCGGTTCCTGGAGAAGGATATCACGGTTAGTAAAGTGGAGGGTCAACAAAAAAAGGAAGGCCCTCAAAAAGATGGATTGACATAGTGGCTGCAACACTTGGATATAGCAAGGATTGTGAGGTTGGCACTGAATGCACAATGTTTTGTTCTGTTGTACATAGGGTTGCTATGAGTAGGAGAAGTCTCAACAGCATCTGAGAACAACAACATGAGTCAATGCCAAAGAGGCAGGGAAGCCACATCTTCTGACCTCCTCTAACCCCACAAGAGGAAGCCAATATCACCATTAGTAGCCGAAGGCCTATTTTTGTGAGGCCAGACATGCTGCCTCCCTCCAGCCCTTTCACCAACCCTTCCTCCCACAGCACCCACCACCTATCTGCTGGGTTCGATAATTTGCTGCAGTGGCCACACAGAACTCACAGATTATGGGGTTTGTTAGGGAAGCACCAGACTACAATTCAAGTTCAGAAATGCATTCAGTCTCTTACAGCAAGCCATCTCCCTCAGCAGCCAGCCATCTCAGTAGCACATTACTCTCTCATCAGTCTGTGGCTCTTGTGTATCTCTCTCAGAAGTGCATGGCTCCCATGTTTCTCTCTCAACATTGTGTGTCTTTCATGTCTCTCGGGAGCGCATTTCTCTCAGCAGCACGTCTTTCTCAGCCAGCAGTCAGAGAGACTCCTTCTGCCTCTAGGAGGGCTCCTTTTGAGCCTGGCAGAGTGGCCAAACTAACCAATCATAACATCAGAATTCTATACACTTGAGAGAGAGCAAACTTCCCAGAAGATTGCTTCACTTCACTGTCAACAGAAATACCCCACGTGGATAACTTTAACAATCAGTAGCTACTCAGTTGTTCATGGCAAATTCCACTACAGAGTTTACAAAGACTTATGGCTAGAAAAGCCACAGTGTGTACTTTGTGACCCCACAGTCAAGTGTGTCACAACAAACTAAAAGCCTAGAGTTGAGCAAAAACATATTGGTTACAGTAGTTCAACTTGTTAGTCCTTCAAATCTAGTTGTAAGTTTCCCCAAAATAAATATTTTGAGTGTATTAAAACATTGAAATTTCAATTTAATGAATGCATTGACCCCTAATATTTTCCAGGCCTGTACTAGGTACTAGAAATTTAAACCTAAATAAGATGTGATTCCTTCCCTTAGCACACTCCCACTCTGATTCTAGAAAAGTGTCCGCAATCTTTCCAGCCATAGGACTTGAATTGCTGTAGTCACTGCTTAAAGTGTGTCAGTTGAGCTGTATTCCTGCCTAGAGTGGAGTAGAGAAGGATTAGTCTGAGATACAGTGAAAGAAGAGATGCTACAATAAACAGTTTATTTTCAAAACAGAAAGAATGAAAAAAAGGGAAGAAGAAATAAAAGAAGGAAGGGATGGAGGGAGGAAAGATGGAAGGAAAAACACAAATAGGCCAGATATTCTGTATAGTGTAAAGATTCTGGCTCTTGCAGGTTATATTTAATGAAGACAACTTGAGACTTTTCTAGAAAAAATCAATTTATACAATAACCCTAAAATTGAATATCCATCTAAATTAGAAAATAATCTAATGTTATGACCAAGAAATACTAACAATCTTAGTGCAGTCCAATTAGTTTCTAAAATATGAAACAAAGAATTTGTATTATAATGAGACTAGCAGACTTGCAATGAAGTTCTACTATGTTTCTGGTAAAAATTAGTAAATAACTTCAGATCCATGAAGTCTCAGGACAACATATATTGTAATTTAATAAAATTTAACCATTTTTTTCCTAAGTATTCTATATCCTATGTGATCAATAGAAAAAATATTAACACAAGAGAAATACAGTGAAATTAGCAAGTGATTAAAGATGGGACTATAATTACTATTCTTGAGTCTATGTGTTTCCACATGTATTATTGAGATGATAGCTAAGATCCCCTTTGTTTCCCAGAGGGAAACAAAACCAAAAACCAAAAGAGGGATAAGGTGAATTTCTGCAGTTAATATTGTACCTATTCCTAGGAAAGAAATGGAATAACCCCAAGGGTATTTTCTAGATTGAATGGAAGGAAGTTCATATTATTATCTCGGTGAGTAATCCCTAGAGCTTTACACCAACTCTAAAATTCTAAGTGGTAATATGTGATAGTATGTTTTAGGGTGAGAAAATGTACTTTCCACACTAAATATCTGGTTAATGAAAAGAACTAATTAGTATTAGTTTAGTGCCTTTTCCACTCTCCTTTGAAGCTCCCAACAGCCTGGATACACCTGACTTATCCATACCCAAAAACCAAACTCATTGCTGTCAGGTTGATTCCGATTCCTAGTGACCCTATAGGACAGAGTAGAACTGCCCCAGAAGGGTTTCCAAAGCTGTAAGTCTTTATGGAAGCAGACTGCCCCATCCTTCTCCTATTTAGAGGCTGGTGGATTTGAACACCTACTTTTTGGTTAGCAGCTGAACACTTAAGTAATATGCCATCTAGGCTCCCAAACTTGCTCATGAGTGCTGAAAATTATTTATTGAGATCTAGCTTAAAATCCAGTTCCAGCTGACTGAAAAAGTCAGTTTAGAGGCCAAATATGGCTCAGTAAAAAGAATGTTGGGCATATCATATATGTAACCTATGTCATCCATTTCAGAAGAAAGGTGAAGATTTGTTCCATTGCAAACCAAGAAATTCAAGGAGCCCTATTTTGATGTAAAGTTAGACTCTCTCTTATTCCTTCTTCTATGACCACTTTAGAAGAAAAGTGGGGACAGCAAGGTAGATATATGAATATCCAGGCTTTTGATTTAGGTATAGCTCTGTAAAATCCAACTCCAAACTTAGTACTAGTGTGTGATTCTGAGGGATTTGCTTAACTTATCAAGGCTTCACCTGAAAATCTCTAAAATGAGGTTCACAGGACCAATCTCACAGGAATACTGTGAATTTTAAATAAAATTACATATCTGAAACACTGGGATAAATGACTGATTCATAAAGTAAACTTTCATAAGTGTTAACTACTGTATCTCCTTTGTTAGTGTGAAAAAAATATTAATGAGTTGGAAGATATTTTTTTAACAAACTGATAAGCTCCTACTGGTTTTGTGCAAGTTTTATAATAGGGAAAACCAATTTTCACACAAATATTCTTACACTTAATTGTTTGTACAAGCTAATTTACAAAAACAACGGGGAATCTATAGGACCCAGAAGATGCTGGAGGGTCTGTGTTTTCATCAGTTTTGTCACTTAATACAATGTGGTCACAATCATGACTCAACCAGCAGATACTCAGGACTCAGGCCAGAAATCATCCAAAGAATGCCAGTGCTGGCATATTTTGCTGAAAGGGTTCAGTCAACATTAATCCTTGAATATTACTTACAGAGTTTGTGGGGAAGAAAATGTGATTAATCCACACAAAAAAGAAAAAAAAAAAAAAAGTAGCCCTATTTCTCCACTGAGGAGGAAAATTCCTTTGAGCATAAACAGATTGCACTATTTATACATGAAATATTTTCTGCATCTATAAACCTACCATGCTCAAGTATTCTAATTAATCGTGGTGGTTGCCAGGGAAACCAAACTAACTCAATTATAGGTCTGCAGGAAGGTGCAGTGTATTTATGACTATGCAGCAGGTATTTTTCTGTACAAAAATGAAAACAGAACAGATGCTTAAAGATTTTAAATTTTGTAGAGACCACAGTATTGTCTGGGTAGATTCTCTTAAAGTATCTTCTCATTTTCTTTTTTTTTTTTTTTCCAAAACTGCTTGGTTTGGGGACATGTAGAGTGAACAGGACAGCCTGGTGAAAGGTGATGTGGACCATGATTAGCAATAAAACCATAGGAAATGATTCAATTAGGGGTTCTGAGTCCCATGGAAAGAGAGTCATAATTTTGCACACCTGTTGTGCTTACTTTCTTTTCTTCTTCTTCTTCTTCTTCTTTTTTTTTTTTTAATTGTGATTTAGGTGAAAGTTTACAGAGCAAATTTGTTTTCTGTTCAATAGTTCATACACATTTTGTTTTATGACATTGATTACAATCTCCTTAATGTAACAGCTCTCTTTCAACTTCCCTCCTATGGTTACCTTTTTCCTATGTCCTTTTTTTCTACGCATTCCTGCCTTCTGAGCGATTTTCTTGTGCAAATTCTGCCCTTCTGATCTCTCATGGTTGATTGCTCTAAGGAGTGCATCTCTTTCATATAGTTCGCTCATAAGCCTATCTATTGTTTGGCTGGAAGCCGTGGGATTGAGTTCAATTCCAGGCCTGAAGGGTGATTATTACTGGCCATAGTCTTGAGGGTTTCAACAGTCATCAGTAAGCCTGGTCTTTTTCTTATGATTTTGAGATTTGTTCCACATTTTTCTCCCACTCTATCCATAATCTCCTGTTATGATCCCTTTCGGTTGACAGTGGCTGCTAGACACTATCTAGTTCATCTTGCCTTAGGGTCATGTAGCCTAAGGTTTACATGTTCCACTACTCCCTTGGACTAATTGTTTCCATGTGTCTATGATTTTCTTCATTCTTTGCCTCAGAAGAGAAGAAACCAATTGTTACATCTTAGATGACCGCTTGCAAGCTTTTAAGACCCCAGTCACTACTCACCAAAGTAGGATGTAGAACAATGTTTTGGTGTAGTGTGTTGTACTAATTGAGCTTGATGTCCCCCAATGCCAATGGTCCTAAGCCCATGGACTCAGAGACTCACTTCTTCAAGGTGTTTGGTTGTTGCTAGAAGTTATCAGAACTTCCCCTCCTGTTAGCTCTATTATATATAGAGAGAGTCCTGTAATACAGCATTCTTATTAAGAACTTGCAACATGCAGATGATAAATCTTACTTGCTGAAAGTGAAGAGGACTTAAAGCACTTACCAATGAAGATCAAAGACTACAGTCTGCAGTATAGATTACACCTCAACTTTAAGAAAACAAAAATCCTCATGACTAGACCAATAAGCAACATCATGATAAATGAAGAAAAGATTGGTGTTCTCAAGGATTTCATTTTACTTGGATTCATAATCAACACCCATGGAAACAGCAGTGAAGAAATCAGACATTGCATTGCATTGGGAAAGTCTTCTGCAAAAGACCTCTTTAAAGTGTTAAGAAGCAAAGATATCACTTTGAAAACTAAGGTGCAGCTAACCAAAGCCATGGTATTTTTAATCACCTCATATGCATGTGAAAAGTGAACAATGAATAAGGAAGACCAAAGAAGAATTGATGCCTTTGAATTGTGGTGTTGGTGAAGAACACTGAAAATATCATGGACTTCCAGAAGAACAAACAAATCTGTCCTGGAAGAAGTGCAGCTGGAATGATCCTTGGAAGCGAGAATGACCAGACTTCATCTCACTGACTTTGGTCATATTGTTAGAAGGGACCAATCCCTGGAGAAGGATATCACACTTGATAAAGTAGAGGGTCAGCTAAAAAGGGGAAGACCTTCAACAAGATGTATTGACACAGTGGCTGCAATGAAGGGCTCAAGTATAGCAAGGATTATGGGGCTAGTGCACAACCAGGCAATGTTTTGTGATGAGTATTGCTATTGCTATGAGTCAGAGCTGACTCGACTGCACTTAACAACAATATGGTACATGTAAATATGTCTGCCAAACATATGGTCATGAGTATATTCCCCTTTGCCTACCCATACCTGATCATTTAGTTTGTCTACCTATGTATCCACCCATAGGTTAATGTTGTGATTACTGATAAGTAATATTGTGTATGTAAATGTATTTACCTTTGTTGTCTGTACCTCTCCATGTCTTCTTTTTCCTTAGTGCTATTGTACTGGCCACTCACTTTTGGTATGCTGCCTTTCCCTTTTATGTAAATCAATACTTGTTTCTTACCTACCTAGCAATTTTCCCTTTTCTCCCCTCCCATTTGTGGTGTGTTTGGTTACTTTAACTACCCAAGATCTACATCATACAAGAAATAAGCTGACAGTAGATAGCAGGAGGCCAAAGAAGCAAACATGTATAACTGATAAATTTAGTAGACATAACTATTAGAGGAAATTGAAACATTTGGCTAGAGGAGTCAGTAATGTTCATTTCTGCCTTTCTAATAATTC
>NW_006921611.1:2028265-2029608 GCF_000298275.1 Orycteropus afer afer
CAGCCAAACAAAAGACAGGCATATGAGTTGAACATTTACCTCAAGTAGATACACTCCTTGGAGAGAACAGTCATGGGAGAAAGAATGGCTGCTTATGCACAGGGAGACAGCTCAGGGGGCAGGAGTGCATGGAGGGCTGGACACGGGAAGGAGGTAACTATGGGGAGGACGTGGAAGGGGAGCTGTTGCATTGTGGTAAACTATGGTCAATGTCATGAGACAAAGTATATGTGCTCTGCTGTATGGAAAGTGAATTTCCTCTGTAATCCTTCACCCAAATCACAATTAAAAAAAAAAAAAAAGAAGAAGAAGAAGAAGATAAACAGAGGATAGAGGATGAGAGGTCAAATTTATAATGAGGGTTGGGAAAGTTTCTCACATTCCATACTCATTCAGTAAAACTTTATAATTTTTAAAACTCAGGTATCTCTCATATTTCCTCAGTGTATTAATAAAATTTATTTTTAGATAGGGGAGCCACTACTATGGATTCAAACATACCAAACATCATGAAGATAGCACAGGATCAGGCAACTTTTCATACAGTTATGTATAATGTTGCAATGAATCAGAGCCAAGTGGATGACAAATAACAATAATAACATTGCTAAATCAAAAAGTTCCAAAGTTTTGTAATCAAAAAGTATATTATTTACCATGTAAACAAAATATATTACCTTTCTGAGACTTTGACCATCTATCCAGTCATTCATCCATCTACTCACCTACCACCCACCCACCAACCCTTCCACCTACATATTTATTCAGTAAAAGATTATGAGTGCCTAGTTTGTGCTTGATCATATGCTAGACCCTGGGCATATCATAATGAATAGAATTCTACCCTCAGAGAATAAATAATATCATTAGGGAAATATATCATAAGCTGATAATTAAATAAATACATGTTTAGTAAATTTCAACTTTGCAAATAGACCTTGAAATAGCTTGATAGGAAATAAGCTTAGTCAACTTGATCTTCATAAAAAATTCATCCTATCTGTACATGTCTACTTTTATCATTAATTTCATTATCTTTAGTACTCTTCCTTATTACATTAAAGTCTATCAGCTAAGGGATTCTAATTTTCTTTTTCCTTTGTATCTTTTTTTTTCAAGTTTAAGGGGTGTCCTTTGTAAGTAGAAAATGATTGAATGTATTCTTTTTTTAATGCATTTTATTGAAATATAATTTATGCACAGTGAAACATACAAAACTAAAGTGACATGGGTCAATGCATTTTTTTTTTTTTTTTTGCAGTGTTCCTTCCCCTCCCCTCCCACCCCTGGCAACCAACAAAGAAAGTTTCCCTCCACATATAAACCTTTCTTTGACCCTTCAC
>NW_006921611.1:2030583-2033884 GCF_000298275.1 Orycteropus afer afer
GGAAGTTTTTCTCTTTCAGAGTTTTATATATACCATCCCACTGTCTTCTCACCTGCATGGTTTCTCTTGAGAAATCTAAGCTTAGTCTTATTGGTTGTCCCTTGTAGGTAACTTTTCATTTTTTCCATGCTGCTCTCATGATTCTTTCTTTATCTTTGGTTTTGGTGATGACATGTCTTGGTGATTTTCTTTTAGGGTCTATCCTGTTTGGGGTTCATTGAGCTTCCTGAATGGATATATTCTCATTTTTCATCATATCAGGGAAGTTCTCCTCCAACAAATCTTGGACAATTTTCTCAGTGGTTTTATTATTCTCTTCCTGTTCTGGAATTCCAGTCACATGTAGATTATTCCTTTTGACGGTATCCCACATGAACGTTTGGCTTTCTTCATTTTGTTTTAATCTTTTTTCTGATTTATCTCTTCCCAAAGAAGTATTCAGGTATTTTTCTTCAATCTCGTTAATTCTGTTTTCCATTGTATCAATTCTACTCTTTTGCCCTTTCGATGTGTTATCTATTTCTGACAATTTAGTATTAATCCTCTGGATTTCTATCTGTAGATTTAGAATCATTTCCAATTTTTCATTTATTTTGTCATTTTGTTATTGTATTTTCTTCCAAAATTCTTCTAGGGTTGTGTCTGTGTGTTCCTTGGTCTGTCTCTCAATACTTTGAAGATACCTAAATATAATTCTTTTGAATTCCTTATTGGGGAGTTTCAATGTTTCATCTTCCTCAGGGATGGGTTTTGGGTCTCTGTCCTGGTTGCTTGTTTTTCCTGCTTTATCTTGCTTCTTTGTGTGGACTGTGATGCTCTGTTGTCTCTGAGACATTGTGACATTTTTGTGTTTATATGTAATTTGTGATTGTATGTTGGAGTGACTTGCCCACGATTTATGTTTTTTTTTTGTATGTTATCTACACAAGCAGGGTACTGTGCTGCACCCCTCTGCTCACTAGTTGACAGCACTTATACACTCACTACCTGTCTCCTTTACTGTTGTCAGCCTCTCATATGTTTTTGCTGACTTTGCCAAACAGAGCCTATTCTTAGGTCTCTGGAATTCAAATGAGAATGCTATCACTTTAAAATCCTAAATGGTTGCCACTTGTAGACATTCAAAATGGTTGTGCCTTCGGTCACTTTAAATAACCAAAATGGCTTCCATCTATAAACAATCAAAATGGCTGTGCCCTCCGGACAGTGGAAAGTCCACAGCTCAGTTGTCTCCCTCCTTGCTGTTTCCCTTCCTAGTCATAGGTCACCAGTGCAGTTATTCCTGCAGCCCTTGGTGACTGGAGCTTATATTTAGGTCAATTCTCAGGTCCCAACACCATTTGGAAATATTCAGGCTGTTGGTTCCATCAGAGCAGCTGACAGTCAGCAGCTCTGACCATCTCTGTACTCACTGTTTTCGTTGTTAGTGCCTAATCAACTTCTGTATGGTTCTTTCAAAGCTTGTTAGTGCCTAATCAACTTCTGTATGGTTCTTTCAAAGCTCAGGGCTCCAGGATTATCTTCTGTATCTCTCTGTCAACTGGTTTTTCTTTTCTTTATTGAAAAGGGTCTGTGTCGCTTGTCTGACTATTCCTCCATCTTACTGGAAGTCAATCGAATGTATTAACCTGCTTGGATGTACAGAGTTTCTTGTTTCCATGGCCTGTTTTTTTCTTTTTCTCAATTTTGAAAAAATTTTGATCAATATATCTTTAAATATTGTTTTTCTCCCATTGTCTCTTCATTTCTGTCAAATTACACTCTCACTCATTGCCGTTGAGTTGGATCCAAATCATAGTGACCTCTTCTTGGGTTTATGAAGTAGTATCACTACAGAAGTAGATTGTCCAATCTTCTTTCCGAGGAGTGGCTACTAGGTTTGAGCCACCAGCCTTCTGGTTAACAGTCAAATACTTTAGGTACATTCTTTTCTGGTGTTTTATATCCTTTTTTTCTGGGTACTTCTTTTGACCTACCTTGAGTTCATGTTTCTTCCCTTCTGCTCTGTCTAATCTATTTTCAAACCCATTTATCAAGGTAATTTTAATTACTGTCTTTTTCAGATCTAGAATTTCCATTTGTCTTTTTTGAGATTGTAGTTTTCTGGTTAATTCTCCCACCTTGTCTTCTATCATCTTGACTATATTAATAATAGTTATTTTATACCTTGCACCTGATAACTATAATATTTGAATTGCCTAAGAATCTGTTTGTCTTGATTCTTTTTTTCCACTTTACTTTCAGTACTTCCTCCTGGCATGCCTCATATTTTTTTATTGAATGCCAGACATGATTATGAAAAATTGTACAGATATATTGAAGCTCCAGCTCATGTTGTTGTTCTCCAGAGAAGATTTATTCTTGCTTTTGGGCAGTCAATTACTAGAGTCTGGGACTGAGCAGTTTTCTAGTGTGGGTTTTAAGATTTTGTGATATTGGGTCTGTTTTTGGTTGTTCTTACTCTTAGGGAGTGACCCTTCTGGGTCTTAACTAGAAGTGTGAGTTGTTTACCAGGGTTCTTCCAGTGTGGTCAGCCTTGAACTATATTTTATCATTCCATTCTCATGAGATAGTCCAAAGTTCTGAAAGTCTATTATCATTTTCTTAAATTTCCACATGTATTAAAGCTTCACTGTCAACATAAGGGCAATGCACTTTTTTTTTTCACCTACAGTTTGGCCCTTTTCCTCTGCCCCTACCCTTCAAGAGAAGCCCCAAATTTCACTGTGCTTAGCTTGAACAGAATTCATCATTTATTAATCTGTTGACAAAATTATTTTTATCAGTGTTCATCAGCCTCTTAGCAAGCAACTTTTTTAATAATCTCCATTGGGAGACACTCAGTAATCTGGACAATAAACCTGGTTCTAGTTTTTACATGAAAATGTCTTATTTAACATATTTTAATAACTATTTCTGCCACCTTTGTTCTGGAACACCTTAACTACACGTTTATTCTTACCCAAACAGACTATTACAGACAGTGAAAGACCATCTTTGACAAATGACTAACTATACCACGTGACAGGACAGTTGCATCAATCCTCCCCACACCAAATGAATTGCATAATAGAAACAGAAAAACACCATTTGGCCATGGAATCAATTCTGACTCATATCAATCCTAAAGGAAGAGTCAAACTACCCCATAGGGTTTCACAGAAGCAGACTCCTACATCTTTCTCCTACAGAGTGGCTAGTGAGTTCAAACCATAGACCTATCTATTAGGAATTGAGCTCTTTAACTACTGTGCCACCAGAGCTCTTAAATTGCATGATATAGGAAAAAAAAAAAAAAAAA
>NW_006921611.1:2033984-2038287 GCF_000298275.1 Orycteropus afer afer
AAAAAAAAAAAAACCATGAGTTTTAGCTACTTCTTTGGTGCTTACCTCCCTAGGTCCTCCAAATGGGTTTTTCTGGGGAATTTTTGTAAAGAGAGAGACAAAGACATTGTTGGTATGGAATGAGACATATGAGTATCTATAGGATGCCTCTTTTTGTAACAGTAGCATACAGCAAGGAAGCTGTGTTCTTTGCAGCTTGACCAACCTGGCTTGACAGCACATTAAATAGTGCCTTTGACAGCACCAAGGATTGGAAATTGGAATTGCAACTATCAAGCATAGACTTATGTTTTAACATTTAGTTACAAAGGCTATGTCATGCCCTCAGAGATGCAGCAGGAGTATTAGGCCTGACATTTTGAATTTCAAATGCAAATTGGAAAGTCCAATCCAAAGCAGTAAAGGACAATGAGTGTGGATTGACTAAGTTCAGTATTCAGAAATGGCTCCTGGGTTAGGCCAATCAAGTCTCCCAGAGGCTCTCTTGTTTTACTCTCTCACCAAATAACTAAAGAGAAATTTCATTTAATACATCTGAATACTATCTAAAGGGTAAACTTAAGTATCTTATTTGCCAAAGTTATTATTGACAAGATTTATTCACATAATATAAGCAAACTATGTCACAATAGTTGTTCTAAAAAAGGTCATATTATTTCAAATATTTCTCATTTCTTTAATTAATATTATTCAAAATCTCCCAATAATGGTGACCATGTTAAATAAGATTTATAATTTTCCAAAGCACTTAACATAGGCTGTTATCATCATTTTTCAAAATAGTTAAGTGATTAGCTCAAAATCATATTTTGAGGAATGTGACAGAGTTGGGACTAGAGCCTGGTTGTCTAACGTCTGTTACACTGCTTTTATCCTTACCACAACACACCATAAAGCTGCATGCCACACATGAAAGTTATGATGAAAAAGGAAGAAAACATAGTTTAAATGAAGCATATGTACAGTCTTTTTTTTTATTAATAAGTGTGTGTATAGGAAGTAAGATTGGCCAATAAATGCATGGCTTTACCTGTAGGCCAAAGCATTAGAAACTTAGTGATCTTTCTGAAACACAAATCTGATCAAGTTGCTTCAATATTTAAAACTGTTAAGGAAGTCCGCTCCTCATTACTTTTAGGATAAACTCCAACTTCCTTCACACAGCTCAGAACTATTTGTACACCTTTCTTACCTTCTTGCAATTCCTTGAATGTGCCATCTTTTCTTCACCCTAATTCCATTAGTCCCTGTACCTAGAAAAGCCTCTTTTCCCCTCTTGCCCTTAGCCTGTTAATTCCTGATCATCCATCTCTTTTCTTCTGTTGTTACATCCTCTAACAGAATTTTGTGGGTCTTCGATCTCAATTAGATTCGGAGCTCTGGTAGCATAGTGGCTAAGGCACTTGACTGCTAACCAGAAGGCAGGCGGTTCAAACCCACCAGCCACTCCTCGGAAGGAAGGTTGGGCAATCCTACTTCCGTAGTGATACTGCCTCGGAAACCCAAGGAGGGGTCGCTATGAGTCGGGGCCGACTCGATGGCAAACAACAACAACAACAACAACAATGTTTTTCAGGCACCCACTGTTTGTCTTATTAAAAAAAAAAAAAACTCATTGCATTCAACTTGATTCTGAATCATAGCAAACCCCACTAAGTTTCCAAGGCTGTAAACCTTTACAGAAGCAGATTGCCTCATCCTTCTTCAAAGTGACTGGTGGCTTCAAATCACTTTCCTTTTGATCAGCAGCCAAATGCCTTAAATACTACACCACCAGAGCTCCTTTGTCTTATGGCAGTCATCATAGTAGGCAATGAAATTGTCTGTTGCATTTTATTATCCGTTATTCTCTATGCTCCATGCATACTGGATCCCTACCTATCTTTGATTCATTTTATTTCTGGAACTTAGCAACCTACTAGGCATATAACAAGTACTCTATATATTTGAAGAACAGATGAATAAAAACCACTCTAACACTTTGAGAATGGCCTTTAATGTGCAAAGGCCTTCACAAGGACAGAACATCCTGACTTACATATGCATTGTATAGTATAATGTATTTTACATTATAAACCATTGTATTATATATCCAGCACTCATCTGTCAGTCTGTCATACTATGGTGGCTAGTGTGTTGCTGTGATGCTAGAAGCTATGCTACCAGTGTTTCAAATACTACCAGGGTCACCTATGGTAGCCAGATTTCAGCAGAGCTTCCAGACAAAACTATATGAAGGACTTGGTAATTTACTTCTAAAAAAATTTCCAGTGAAACCTTATAAATACCAGCAGAATATTGCCTGACATAGTGCCAGAAGATGAGCCCCTTAAGTTAGAAGGCAATAATAAATAATATGACTGAGGATGAGCTGCCTTCTCAAAATAGAGTCAACCTTAACAACGTGGATGGCGTAAAGTTTTGGGGACCTTCATTTACTGATGTGGCATGACTCCAAATGAAGAGAAACAGCTTCAAATATTCATTAGTAACTGGAATATGGAATGTATGAAGTATGAATCTAGCAAAATTTAAAGTTGTCAAAAATGAAACAGAACACTTGAGGATTGATATCCTAGGCATTAGTGAGATGAAATGGACTTGTATTTGCCATTTGGAATCAGGCAATCATAGGGTCGACTATGGAGGTAAAAACAAATTTGAGAAGAGTAGAGTGGATTTCGTCATCAAAAAGAACAATTCAAGATCTGTTCTGAAGTACATTGTCTGTGATAGGATAATGCCCATTCACCTACTAGGAAGATCAATTAATAGGATAATTATTCAAATTTACATACCAAACACTAATGGCAAAGATGAAGAAATTGAAGATTTTTAAAATTTTAAAATTTTGATCAGAAATTGATCAAACATTTAATCAAGATGCATTGATAATTACTGGTGATTTTGATGTGAAAGTTGGAAACAGAGAAGGATCAGTAGTTGGAAAATATAGCCTTTGTGATAGAAATAATGTGAAAGATGACATATAGAATTTTGCAAAAACAATGTTCTCTTCATTGGAAATAGTTCTTATTCCAAAATATAAGCACAAACTATATACATGGACCTCATCAGATGGAAAACACAGGAATCAAAATGACTGTATCTATGAAAAGACACAATAAAACAAAAACCAAACACAATGAAGAAGGTCAATATCATCAGTCAGAACAAGGACAGATGCTGACTGTGGAACTGACCATTAATTGTTCATATGCAAGTTCAAGTTGATGCTAAAGAAATTAGAGGAAGTTCACAAGAAGTAAAGCATAAACTTGAGTATATCAGGCTTAAATTTAGAAACACCTCAAGAATAAGTTTGTTACATTAAAAACTAATGACCAAAGATCAGATGAGTTGTAGGATGACATCAAGGACGTTATACGTAAAGAATCAAATGAAAAGAAGAAAAAAAAAGTGGATGTCAGAAGAGACTCTGAAACTTGCTCTTTAATGGAGAATAGCTAAAACTTATGGAAGAAATGAAGAAGTAAAAGAGCTGAAAAGAAGATTTCATACGGCAACTCAAGATACAAGGCAAAGTATTATAATGAAATGGTCAAAGACATAGAAAACCAAAGGGAAGAACATGCTTGGCATTTCTCAAGCTGAAATAACTGAATAAAAAATTCAGGTTTCAAGATGAAATACTGAAGGATTCTATGGGAAAGACAATGAATAATGTAGGAAATATCAAGAGAAGATGGAAGAAATACAGTCAATGTACCAAAAAGAATTGGTCAATGTTCTACCATTTTAGGAAGTAGCGTAAGATCAAGAACTGATAATACTGAAGGAAGAAGTCCAAGCTGCACTGAAGACATTGGAGAAAAACTAGGCTCCAGGAATTGATGGAACATTAATTGAGATGTTTCAAAAACCATTAGAAGCTGGAAGTGCTTATTCATCTATGCCAAGAAATTCGGAAGACACCTACCTGACCAACCAACTAGAAGAGGTTCATATTTTGTGTGCATTGCAAAAAAAAAGGTGATCCAACTGAATGTGGGAATTATCAAATAATATCATTAATGTCACACACAAATAAATATTTTCTAAGGATAATTAAAAAGTGGTTGCAGCTGTACATCAACAAGAAATTGCCAGAAATTTAAAACAGAATCTTAAGAGGATGTTGAACGTTCTGATTTCAGATGAATCTTTGCTGACTGCAGAGAATACCAGAAAGATATTTACCTGTGTTTATTTACTATAAAAAGGCATTTAACTGTGTAGATCATAACAAATTATGGATAATGTGTTACACTGGGTTCTCTAGAGAAACAAAAACCAACAAATC
>NW_006921611.1:2063795-2064298 GCF_000298275.1 Orycteropus afer afer
GCAACTATAATTGCCTGCAAAGGCAGAGGAAATAGCAACTGCAAAGGCCTGAAGGCAGAGGTGTGCATGAATATTTAAGTATAGTGTCGCAAGAATGAAGTGAAAAACAGGGAAAGTTCTGGGAGGTGAGTTCAGAAAGCTAAGAAGGACCAGGTTATACAGGGCCATGTAGGACATTATGAGAACTTTTACTTCTACTCTGAGTGGATCAGGGAGCCATTGGAAAGTAGTCAGCAAAAGAAACATGACAAAACTTCTGTTTTTATAAAGATTATTCTGGATGTTGTATTGAGATCAGACTGTAAGCAAGTAAATGTGAAATCAGGAAGAAGAACTAATGTTATTGTAATAATCAATTGGATAGATTATGGTGATATGGAGCAAGAGGATAGCAGAGGAATAGGTAAAGAGTGATCATCTTCTGGATATACCCTAAAAAGAGTCCTGTTCATATTTTCCACTAGGTTGGATGTACTATATGAAATGAGTGCATTACAGGATAA
>NW_006921611.1:2065443-2087033 GCF_000298275.1 Orycteropus afer afer
TACCTAGTGGTGCTCCAACAAGAAATATACCACAAATGGGATGGCCTTAACAAACAGGAGTTTATTCTTACAATTTGGAGGCTTTAAGACCAAGTTCAAAGTGCCAGGCTCTAGGGGCTGGGTGAAAGCCCCTCAACCTTGGGGTCCAGCTCTGCCTCCTGCTCTTGCCCACTGGAGCTAGAGGCATTTCTTCACTCAGACAGCTACTGGCTGCTGAGGCTGAGAAGCCCCAAGTTTGACAAATAAAAAGGCACAGTCCAGATGTTACCAAACCACATGGCAGGCCATTAACTTATGTCCATTTTATGTCCCAAGGTCAGCAGAGCCTGGCAGGCTGCTGAAAAATGACATGGCTACATGCAGGGTCCACACATGCCATAGACTAGAGAACATTCCCAAAGCTTCTTCTTATATACAGGAAGCAGATCACATCCCAAAGACAGCTATGCAGCTGCTTATGGTAGATCCCACCATGGAATTAATTGCCAGTCTCATCATGGGGAATAACTACCACCAACTGTCCAGCCACTCAACCAGGCCCACCCAAGTTAACACACAAACATAACCACCACAAGCTCCAAGGGCTGCATCCTAGGTGCTGGATGCGCAGGTTTCCTCTATTATAGTAGATCCCTCATTATCTTCTTCGCTAATGAGCATAAAGTTAAATATGTGCTCTAGGGTGAGATGATTATTCGCTGAAGAAACTGAGAAGGCTGATAAGCTATCTTAGTGGGACAGAGGGGGAAGGGATGCTTCCAACTCCAAGTAAACCTAAAATAGCCATCAGGAGATAGTCAACCTCCCTGAATATGGGCAATGATTAATGCCCATTGTCTTGCAGAGGTCTTCCACATTTATCATTCATTCCATTTTTACATTTCATTGTTCCTATGCCCTACCTATTCTCTGGACACGCTATTTGGCATGTAGACATGGCTCTCCTGTTAATATTTAATCCTGAGATGGAGCCTTAGCCATTCTCCTTCCTAGATGTGAAGAGAGACATGCTTGGATGAGATCTAACAATATGCTAATGTGGGAGCCTATCTTTGGCATACCTTGGCCAATGATGATGTATGCTATACTAGTCATCTGTGTTCTATTATCTTATAAGTAATAAACACCTGTTGGTCATGTCATTAGAACAGTTCCTGGTCTGTGTTCTGCTTCAAATGATCTTCACTAAGAACTTGTGAATATGAATTCATTCCAACATTTGAGCTTACTAATACTTAGGATATCTATCTTTATGCATTCAATTTCATTTTTAAAATTTCCAATTTTCATAGATTCATACTTTGCACATTCCATGTTCCAGTTATTAATGGAAGTTTACAGTTGTTCTTCTCATTTTGAGTAATGCCACATCAGAAAATGAAGACCCCAAAAGCTTTACTCCATCCAGGTCATTAAAGTTGACTGTACTTTGAGGAAAGAGCTCTCATGGTGTAGTGCCTAAGGCATTTGATTGCTAACCATAAGGCTGGCAGTTCAAATCTACCAGCCACTCCTTGGAAGGAAGACTGGGCAATCTACTGCAGTAGAGATACTGCCTTGGAAATCCAAGTAAAGGTTGCTATGAGTTGGAACTGATTTGATGGGAGTGAATTATTTATTTTTTTTTTTGGTCTACTTTGAGGAGGCAGCTCTTCCTCAATCATATTTTGAGTGCCTTCCAACCTGATGGGCTCATCTACTGTCACTATATCAGGCAATGTTCTACTGCCATTCATGGGGTTTTCAGTGGCCAGTTTTTTTTTTTTTTTTTTCAGAAGTAGTTCACCACCTCCTTCTTTCTTGTCTGGAAGCTCCCTTGAAACCTGTATGCCACTGGTAACCATGCTAGTATTTGAAACATAGGTTGCATAGCTTACAACATCACAGCAACACACAGCCTTAACAGTATGGTAAACTGACAGCAAGTTGTGGCAAACTGAAAAACTGACAGCATTAGTGAGCTAAAATGGACTGGTTCGGACATTGAGAATCAGACTGTCATATGGTCTAATATTCAGGAAATAATAAAGTGAAGAGGAATAGAAACACATTCATTATCAAAAAGAACATTTCAGGATCTGTGCTGAAGTACCATGCTATCAGTGATAGGATAATATCCGTATGCATAAAAGGAAGATGAGTTAATACGACTATTATTTAAATTTACACACCAACCACTGAAGGCAAAGATGAAGAAATTGAAGATAGTTATCAAAATCAGCAGTTTGAAATTGACCAAAGTTGTAGTCAAGATACACGACAATTACTGCTGAATGGAATGCAAAAGTTGAAAATAAAGAAGGATCAGTAGTAGAAAAATGTAACCTTCATGCTAAAAATGATGCCAGAAATTCCATGATAAAATTTTGCAAAATAATGCATTATTCATTGCAAATACCTTGTTAAAAAAAAAAATAGTGACTGTATACATGGACACGTGGGCCTTATCAAATGGAATACACATAACGCAAATCCACCACATCTGTGGAAAGAGATGATGGTGAAACTCACAATTATCAGTGAGAACAATGCCAGATGCTGGATGTGGAACAGACCACCAAATGCCCATATGTAAATTCATGTAGAAACAGAAGAGCATTAAATCAAGTCAAGGAAAGCCAAAACACAACCCCAGTTATTTCTCACCTGAATTTAGAGATCACTTCAAGAATAAATTTTATACATTGAACACTAATGAATAAATACCAGATGAGTAGTGGGATGACAGGACATAATACATGAAGAAAGCAAAAGATCATTAAAAAAACAGAGAAGAAAGAAAAGACCAAAATGGATGTCAGAAGAGCCTCTGAAACTTGTTTTTGAATGAAGAGTGGGCAGAGCAAATGGAAGAAATTTGACATAAAATACTTGAACAGATGATTTCAAAGGGCAGCTCAAGAAGATAAATTATTACAATGAAATATACAAAGAACTGGAGTTAGAAAACAAAACAGAAGTTTACATGTTGCATTCCTCAGGCTGAAAGTATTGAAGAAAAAGTGAAGCATCCAGCTGTACTGTTGAAGGATTTTCTGGGCAAAATATTGAATGACACAGGAAAAATTGAAGTAAATTAGAAGAAATACACAGAGTCACTGTAACAAAAAGCATTGGTCTATGTTCAACTATTTCAGGAGTTAGTATAAGATTGAGAACTAATGCTATTTAAGGAAGAAACCACGCTGTACTGAAGGCACTGGAAAAACACAAAGCTTGATTAAAGTTTTTCTAATTTTTTTATTATTATTTTTCAGATTTGTTCAGTGTTTCCTCTCCTCCCCTACCACCACTGGTACCAGTAATTGATGGAATAGCCATTGAGATTTTTTAGCAAATATATACAACACTGGCCTTTCACTCATGTATGCTAAGAAATTTTGAATACAGCTACCTGGCCAACTGATTGTATATGATCCATATTTGTTCCTGTCTCAAATAAAAGTGATCCAACAGAATGCAAAAAATTATTCAGCAATATCAACACAAGTAAAATTTGCTGAAAATAATTCAAAAGTTGTTGTCACAGTACATAAACAAGGAACTAACACAAACTCTAGCCCAATTTTGAAGAGGAGGTAAAGCAAGGGACATCATTGTTGATGTTAGATAGATCTTGGCTGGAAGTAAAGAATACCAAAAAGATATTCACTTGTGTTTTACTGACAATGTAAAGGTATTCATCTGTGTGGATCATAACTATCAATAACATTGAGAAGAATGAGAATTCCAGAACACTTAATTGGGCTCATGAAGAAACTGTATATAAATGAAAAGGCATTTGTCATTCAATAAGAACAATAGGACACTGGTTTAAAATCATGAAAAGTGTGTGTCAGGGTTGCTTTCTTTCACCATACTTATTCAATCACTATGCAGGGAAAATAATCCAAGATGCTAGGCTATATGAAGAAGAACGTGGCATCACGTTTGAAGATAATACAACTTGCTTGATGAAAGTAAAGAGGACTTGAAGCAATTACTGATAAAGATCAAAGACTATGGGCTTCAGGATGTATTACACCTCAACATAAAGAACACAAGAATCCTCAAAACTGGACTAATAAGCAACATCATGATAAACGGAGGAGACTGATGTTTTCAAAGATTTCATTTTACTTTGATTCATAATCAACACCCATGAAAGCAGCAGTCAAGAAATCAAACCATGTGTTGCACTGAACAAATCTGCTGTAAAAAGGCCTCTTTAAAGTGTTAAGGAGCAAAGATATCACTTTGAAGGCTAAGGTACACCTCACCCAAGCCATTGTACTTTTAGTTGCCAGGGACCAATGGAATGGACCAATGGAATAGACCACTGATTGCTCATATTAGTTCAAGTAGAAGCTGAAGAAAATTAAACCAAGTTCATGAGGGCCAAAAAACACCCTTGATTGTATTATACCCAATCTGAATTTAGAAACCATCTTAAGAATAGATTTGATGCATTGAACACCACTGACTGAAGACCAGATGAATTGTGGAATGACATCCATATCATACATGAAGAAAGCAAAAGATCACTAAAAAGATAAGAAAAGAAGAAAAGGCCAAAATGGATGTCAGAAGAGACTCTGAAATTTGCTTTTGAATTGAGAATAGCAAATGGAAGAAATGACAGCTAAATAGAAGATTTCAAAGGCAGATCAAGAAGACAAAGTAAAGTATTATAATGTAATGTGCAAAGGCCTGGAGTGAGAGACCAAAAGAGAAGAACATGTTCAGCATTTTTCAAGCTGAAGAAGCTGAAGAAAAATTCAAGCCTTGAATTGCAATATTGAAGGATTCTATCAAGAAGCATCAAAAGAAAATGGAAAAAATATAGAGTCACTGTACCAAAAAAGTTGGTCAATGCTAAATCATTTCAGGAGGTAGCACATGATCAAGAGTCAATGATAATGAAGGAAGAAGTGCAAGCTACACTAAAACAATTGGCAAAAAATAAGTCTCCAGGAATTGACAGAATACCCTTTGAGATGTTTCAACAAACAGATGTAAAGCTAGATACATTTATTCATTTATGCTAAGTAATTTGGAATACAGCTACCTGGCCAATTGACTGGAAGAAAGCAATATATGTGCCTGATTCAAAGAAAGGCGACTTAATAGAATGTGGAAATTATCAAACAATATCATTAAGGTCACATGCAAGTAAAATTTTGCAGAAGATAATTCAAAAACAGTTGCAGCAGTATATTGACAAAGAACTTCCAGAAATTCAAGCTGGATTCAGAAGATTTGCAATGAGGAATATCATTGTTAATGCCAAATGTGTCTTGGTTGAAAGCAAAGAATACCAGAAAAATGTCCTGTGTTTTCTTGACTGCAAAGATATTCTGTGTGAATCCTAACAAATTATGGATAATATTATGAAAAATGGGAACTCCAGAACACTTAATTGTGCTCATGAGGAACCTGTATATAGACCAAGAGGCTATTGTTTGAACAAAACAATAGATACTGCATGGTTTAAAATCAGGTAGGGTGTGTGTCAGTGTTGTATCTTTTCACCCAATTTATTCAAATTGTATGCTGAACAAATAATCTGAGAAGCTGGGCTATATGAAGAAGGATATGGCATAAGGATTGGAGGAAGACTCAATAACAACCTGTGAAATGCAGACTATAAAACTTTACTGAAAGTGAGGATGGCTTGAAGCACTTACTGAAGAAGGTCAAAGACTACAGTCTTCACTATGGATTACATCTCAACATAAAGAAAACAAAAGTCCTCAAAAGTTGACCAATAAGCAATATCATGATAATTGGAGAAAATATTGAAGTTGTCAAAGATTTCATTTTACTTGGATACACAATCAACACCCTTGAAAGCAGCTGTCAAGAAATCAGACATCATACCACACTGGGCAAATCTGTTGCCAAAGGACTCTTTAAAGTGTTAAGGAGTAAATGTGTCAGAATAAATTTGAAGACTAAGGTGAGTCTGACCTATGCCATGGTATTTTCAATGCCCTGATATACATATGAAAGCTGGATAATGAATAAGGATGACAAAAGAAGAGTTGATGTCTTTGAATTGTGGTGTTGGCAAAGAGTGGTGAAAATATCATGGATTGCCAGGAGAATGAACAAATCCAGGCTGAAAGAAGTGCAGCTGGAATTCTCCATAGAAGGGAGCTTTGTCAATGAAAAGGGTGAATTCTCTCAACCAGATGGATTGACACAGTGGCTTTGATGATGGGTTCAAGCATAGCAAGGATTGTGAGGATGACATAGGACTGAGCAGTGTTTCATTCTGTTGTCCATAGGGTTTGCTATGAGTTGGAGCTGACTTGACAGCATCTAACAACTAACAACAGCCAAAAGAAGAAACAAATCTGTTTTGGGTGAAGTACAGCCAGAATGTTCCTTAGAAGCAAAGATGGCAAGATTTTGCCTTTCTTTTTTCTATTGTGTTGTAAGAAGGGACCAGTCCCTGGAGAAGGATATCCTGCTTGGAAATGCAGAGAATCAGAGAAAAAGAGGAAGATCCTCAATGAAATAGATTGACACTGGCTGCAACAGTGGGATCAAGCATAGCAGCAACTGTGAGGATGGCATAGGACTGGACAGTGTTTTGTCTGTTGCATATAAGGATGGTATGAGTCACAATCAACTAAATGGCGCCTAACAACAACATTCCAATTTTAAAACATTGTAAAGATGACAAGAAACTTGTAAAGAAGGCTACAAAAGAATGCCCAGTGAGGCAGAAGGAAAACTAGAATATTATGGAATCCTGAAATGCAATTTACGACCCATCCACTGTCATCGAGTCGGATCCAACTCATAGCGACCCTTCCTTGGGTTTCTGAGGCAGCAACACCATGGAAGTAGATTGCCCAACCTTCATTCCTAGTAGTGGCTGTTGGGTTTGAACTGCCAGCCTTCTGGTTAGCAGTCAAATGCCTTAGGCACTATGCCACCAGCGCAAGTAAAGACAGTGTTTCCAAAAATAAAGGATGATTAACAGCATCAAATATTGCTGATAGTACAATATGAGTATTGAGAATTCACTACTGGTTTACTAACATAGTGGTCATTGGTAACCTTCAAACTAGTGTTTTCTAAACAATAGGGAAATTAGAACTTTATTATAGTAGACTCAACAGAAAGTGTGAAGAGCTGTTCTGAGCTCAGAATATAGACAAATCTTTCAAGGATATTTGCTAAAAAAAGAAGAGCAGAAAAATGTTCAGTAGCTGGATAATATAATGGTGTCAAGAAGGAGAAATACTTGTATGCATTTTTGTACTCAGAAGGGAACTACCCAGTAGAAAGGCAAAAGAAGCATTGTGAATGGTAGTGTAGTAAGAATTTCTGGTGCAATGTCCTTGAGGAAAAAGAGGATGGAATAGAATTGCATTTGGACAGTAAGTGGCCCTTTCCAGGAGTATGAGTCTTATGAATAAAAGCAGGCAGGGTGGAAGATGGGATGGTGGGAGCATATACAAATGCTATTCTGATAGCTTCTGTTTTCTCATTAAAAAGTAAGGTTTTTATTTTCTCCTTGAAAGTGAGAATGAGCAGGATTTGAGGAGAAAGGGAGGATAGAACATTGTAGTCTATAGGAGTGTGAGAGTTAATGGGATGAAGAAAATGCAGTAGATTGCTGGGCAGCGGTAAGGACCCACTTGAGGTTAGTGGTCGTGAATTTAAAGTGAGATCGATAAGCAGTGCTCTGTGTTTTTCTCTAGCCATCTTCAACTGAATTGATGCAGACATAAGTGAGACAGGAATTGTATTTAACCATTGTGTGGTTTATCCAGTTGTCTTAGCTTATGTTCTGCTAGCCATGACAAACCCAGTTTCTATATTGTGAACCATTTATGTAGAGGGCCACTTGTCAGAGATCTGTAGGTAGCCTCTGGTAGCTGAGGACAATCACTCATTGTTAGGAAAAAAAAAAAAAAAATGAAGCTCTCACCCCTTCACTTGCAAGGAAATAAAATCTGCTAAAAACTAGAGTGAACTTGGAAGAACCTTCTCTATTCAAGAAATTGTTGAGAATGAGCCTTTAACAGGGAGAAGATTTAACACTTCTGCAGCCCCAGAGTTCTCAAAGAAACTTGGACATTCAAAATTTTCAAATGCACTTGATATATTTGATGGGACACCAATTCCTCACCCAAGTCTCAGAGTTGTATTACTTCCAAACCAGGACCTTGGTATAGCCGACTTGCCAGTTTTTTTTTTTTGTGTGTGTATTTGTTTGTTATTAATTTGACCTTATATGACCCTCTACTACATTAAGTCCTGGATCTGATCTTCAGTTTTCTCTGTTCTCCAGGTGCAGTAGATGAGAGACTGTGCATTCTGCCAAAAATTGGAAATTAATCACCATAACCTTTCATAATCTTTCCACAATGCTTTAATAACACCAAGCATCAGACAGCCAATTCTATAGTAATTATAATTAGCACTTTCCTGGATCTCTCACAGGCCTGAGACATTTTTACCTATCAAAGTATTACTTTCCATGGATATACCATCTCAGTTTACCACCAGGGAAAATTTTAACAATTGCACCTCATTAATATGCCAGGAACAATCACAACACCACCTCTCACCAATGATGTTTTCCTCATTGCCAGCCTCCAGACAGGTGATTCAATTCCCAAATCGGACTTTAGAATCTGCTCTCTAGGTCACTCTGGTTCTAACTTTTTAAGTCTCATTTCCTTCTAAACAGATTCTGAGATGGAGATTTGTGTGCAGGTACTTAATTAGGCAGCCATCTGGAGGAATAAACCTGGATGCGAGTAAAAGGAGTAGTATCAGGCAGAGGGAGAAGCTGAAAAGTAATGTGGTTGCAAAAGAGCAGAGGTCTTAGCTAATTCCATTCAGAAAGCAGAAGCTGGGATAAGCCTTCAGACACATAGAAAATTGAGTCAAGAAAGTTGGACCTCTGTAGTCATACATCAACCAGTCATTAGATGTAAGTTGTACCTGGGGAATAGGGGTGACTTTGGGAAAGTCAGCATCCTTTGGTAGAGGGCAGCTCCTGGAGAGGGAATCAGTTGTGATACAAGAGCTGCCAATGTTCTTGGCAGTTGGGCAAATGAATGCCTTTGTTCTGAAGTGAGAATTGGGACAGTGTACTACAGCAAAAAGATAAAACTAGAAAGAGCCAAGAGAACTATATCAGACTGTGGAATGTGAATGGGTTAAGAGGGAATGTAGGACGTGACTATGTAGAGGTGGAAGGATCAAAGGAGTGTTAGTCCTAATGTGGTCAGTGGACTGTTGGGAGTCAGCAAGCCAGAAGGTATAAGCTAGAAAATTAAAAGGGGTATTTGGAGAATGGGATAATTATAAGATTTTTGAGAGCTTCAGTCACAAATCCTTACTTATGACCATTTATTCTAAAGATTATATCATACAATAATAAAGCCTCAACATGTACCAAATTGTTTGCCAAGTGAAACCTTTTCTACATATACCAAAGTATAATTCTATTAGAATTATATGCATTTAAACACATTCACATATACAAATCTTAAGAGTGTGAAGTCTACAATCATTTTTACTCCAATGCTAGAGAAAAATTACACTGCAAAGTTTGATGATAACTACTTAAGTAGTTTTCAAATTATCCCAGTGGAAATAAATGGTTTTTTTCTATCAGAAACAGCTAAAGTCATGCTTGTATTTTTAAAAAATCTATTTAAAAAGTGGGAATTAAAACATAAGTAATCAAATATTCTACTCTGTATCCCTATAGTTCCAAAGCCAGAGCTCTTACTCTCTGACCTCTGAAATTATTTCATCATAATTAAAATTCAGGGGCTCCTTGGCAAGAGAAGTTTTGGAAAAGAAATGGAAATTTGTAGACCTCAAATGCTAAGTAAAAGTTTGCACAGTGTTAAACTCCATCTAGCACATACTACATTAGGAACTTCAATTTTTCATTCATTCCAGAAGAAACTTGCTACCTTCCACAAAAATATGAAGGCTGTTGGAATCATTCTTGATGAAATGGGTACTTGCACACAGAGAGAAGGCAATGATGTGAACTTTAATCAAAATTGGAGACTAAACGGGATAGTCAAACTATTCTTCCCTTAGGCACAGGTATTTCCTACCATCCAATAAAATTTTATTTTTAAAAATTTTACCTGTCATTTGGAGCTGAATTTGTACAAGTTCTCACACATTTGTATGCAAACGGCTCCATTCTAGACATCATCTGATAAAATCCAACTGCTCAGTTTTCTTCAGAACCTTGTGAATGCTTGTCTTTTATGTTCATGGCTGATTTTGCCTTATGTGTTGAGTAAATGTGGGCCTCCTAGCCAGGGCCCCCAATGGCATGATGAAGAAGGATAGACAATCTAATAAATGTCTACTGAGTACTGACTGGTAAGAAGGACAAAATGGAAAAGAATTTACACAAATATAAAATCTATAATGGTTAAAAAAAATGAAAATAAACAGGTTAATTATTCTATATCAATTGTATCATTCTCTTATCTAAAGATGACACTCTAATTCTACTCTTAAACCTCTTGCTTGTGCAGAGCTTTTGAGATTATTGGCTAAAAGGATTATCTGTCAAAAGATAGCTCAGTAGCTTAGACCAGTGTGAACATCCAATCAGATCATATAATTCTAAAAGGCTTTCAAAATTAGTTTTACCATTTTCTCCAATAATATGTGATAGAATGATCAAAGTCTGTTCAGTTTTTTTAGTGTTATTTTGTGAAACCAACATATAGAAGAGCTTTTCTATGAAAAAACAAAATTGACTGGCACAGTGGACAACCAACAAACATACATAAAAACTATACATTAATTTTGATTTCACAGAAGAAAGATAAACCTATTTCCAGTTATTTTAAACTTGCTGTCAAGTTGCTGTCCAACTCACAGCAACTCCATGTACAGTAGAATCCAACAATGAGTGGTCCTGGGCTATCCTCACAATGGTTGCTATGCTTGAGCCCATCATTGCTGACACTGTGTCAATCCATCTTACTAAGGGTTTTCACCTTTTTCACTGATCCTCTACTTTACCAAGCATGATATCCTTCTCCAGGCACTGCTCCCTCCTGAGAACATCTTCAAAATATGTGAGTCAAAGTCTCATCATCCTCACTTCCAAGGAGCATTCTGGCTATATTTCTTCCAAGACATTTGTTTGTTCTAGAAGTTCAAAGGCTGGGCAATCCTACTTCCGTAGTGATACTGCCTCAGAAACCCAAGGAGGGGTCGCTATGAGTCAGGGCCGACTCCACGGCAAACAACAACAACAACAACAACAAGTTCAAAATACAGTCAAAATTCTTTGCAATCTCCCTATCAGCTCTTGTAGGAGCTGTAGTAGCATAGTGCCTAAGGCACTTGACTGCTAACCAGAAGGCTGGCGGTTCAAACCCACCAGCCACTCCTTGGAAGGAAGATTGGGCAATCTACTTCCGTAGTGATACTGCCTCCGAAACCCAAGGAGGGCTCGCTATGAGTCGGGTCTGACTCGATGGCAAATAACAATAACAACATCAGCTCTTGTGGTTCATTTGTGTGATGAATATGTTTTTCTTTAATCAACTCATTGTGGAGGACAGAGTCATGCATTACCCCATGAGAATCCTCCCTTCAAGTTGGTAATGGTCCAGTTACCCAATTAGCTAACAGTGCAAGTGTCCCTATTAGACTGTGATTGCCTTTAAAGCAGGGACCAGGTACTATTCATTTTTGCCAGGTATTGAAATAATTCTGTTGGTTTCTACAGATACTCTCTAGTATCTCATATTTGATAGAAACCCACAAAATATTTTACTGTATTAATTTCCCACCCTGTCTGTATATTAGAAAAACTTAAAAAAAAATTTTAAGATACTAATCCCTCAGCTTTACCTCATTCCATCTAAATCATAACCTCTAAGTGTTAAGCCTAGTTAATATTATTTTTAAAAAGCATCGCAGGTAATTCTAATGTAATTCTGTAGTTTCAAATAATTAATTTATTGATCTCATTAACTTGGCTCAAAATATTTTATCTTGTGTGTAAAGTCATCATACACCAAATACACTTTTTGCTTTTTCCTCCATCACATTCTTTTTTATTTATAATATATGACCATTTCTGTCTCTCTTGTTGTGAGGTAAATTCCTAAGGATATTGGGCCAACCTTTTTTTTTTTTTCCTAGTAAGAAATGAGTACAGTACATTCCAAGCAGTAGCTACTCAATACAGCCTTAAGTATAACTAAAGAAAGATGTTCACAAACAAGGATAGGAAATTATGTCTCTGTTTTTAGAAAAGATCACCTGAATGTTGAAGTTTTTTTTTTTTTTTTTTTTGTTCACAAACAAGGATAGGAAATTATGTCTCTGTTTTTAGAAAAGATCACCTGAATGTTGAAGTTTTTTTTTTTTTTTTTTAATTCTCTTAGTAATACTATATTATTTTTGCAATATGCTTGCAGATTTTTTTTTAAGAGAGCTTCTGTTATACTTATTTATTTATTGTTTATTTCCTTCTTTTTCCAGGCTCAAGCTACATTGAAAAGTTAATCTCAGAGATTAGTTAGTGTTTAGCAGAGAGATTTTTAAAGATAAAATGAAGAATTGCATCATGTGTTTGCATACAATGCTTGTAGAATAGGTATCCTATCCAAGAAACAAGATTCTATACTTTTCATGAAGCCTTCTTGGCCATGACAATTATATGTCTGGAACACAGGAGATTCTTAGGACATCTCTTAGTACTACCATGCCCTGTGATTAAAGTCAATGGAACCCAATTCTTACATGACTGCTAATGGCCCAGACCCTTCAGGAATGAAAGTTTAGGTCACCTCACCAGGCAAAGAATCACAGCCAGCTGAGGTAACTTGCTGAGGGCAAGGGAAATACAGAATGGGTGGTGGAAGAAGGTAGTTCTGAAGATCATCTATGACCATGTGACCAGTTGCAGAAATGAGGACTGTGATTGTTATATTTCTTCATTGTATGTGTGCATTAAATATTTTTGTTTCTTTCTGTTATGAACTATAAAACATAAACAGGGTTAATGAGTTTCAGTTGTATGTGTGTTAGCGTATCATGTTAGGTGTAAATATGACTTTATATTTTTCCTTTTTTAGATACTATATATGATTAAAGAGATGTTTTCAACTTCTACCTTGACAAATGGTAGACTGTGATATTTGGGTTTGTGTGTCAACTTGGCTGGACCACAATTCTGAGTGGTTTAAGCAGTTGTGATGTGGTTTATGATGAGATTGGATGTATATATTTTGAGCAGTCAATCATTGAAAGGGAGTTTCCCTAGGGGTGTGGCCTGCTTCCAATATGTATATGTACATCCTCAGAAAAAGACAGACTCTTTGGTGGATCTGGATCCTGTTGTGCTACCTGCAACTGTCCGTGAATGCACAATCCACCGTTCGTCCTGATGATCTTGGATTCATCATCTTTCAGAGTCAACAGCTGGTATACTGCCTGCCAACCTTGAGCTAATCAGCCCCTGCAGCTGCATGAGTCAGGAAAAGCCTCCTGCTTGATGTTTGATTCAGGAACTTGGGACTTGCCAGCTTCTATAAATGTATGAGCCATTTTCCTAAGATAAGTTACCAAAATACAAGAGGAGAAGTATCACCATCCTCAATTCTAAGGAGCATTCCAGTTGTACTTCATCAAGGTAGATTTGTTTGTTCTTCTGGTAGTCCATGGTGTATTCAATGTTCTTCACCATCATCACAATTCAAAGGCATCAATTCTTCCGTGGTCTTCTCTATTCATTACTCAGCTTCCACATGCATATAAGGTAAGTGAAAATACTATGGCTTGAGTCAGATGCAGCTTAGTCTTTAAAGTGACATCTTTATTCTTTAACACTTTACAAGAGGTCTTCCACAGTAAATTTGCACAATGCAATATGTCTTTTAATTTCTTAACTGCTGCTTCCATGGGCACTGATTGTGGGTCCAAGTAAAATGAAATTCTTGAAAACTTCAATTTTGCCTCCATTCATCATATTATTACATAATGAGTCTGTTGTGTGAATTTTGTTTTTCTTTATGTTGAAGTAATCTTATGTTACTTATGAACATAAGTAATTGTTATGTTCAGTATGTTCAGTAATCTATACTGACAGCTGAAGTTTTTTTTTATTTTTTTCAGTAAATGCTTCAATTTTTCTTAACTTTCAGCAAGAAAGGTTGTGTCATATGCATATCACAGGTTGTTAATGAGTCTTCTTCCAATTTTGATGATGCATTCTTCCCACCTATGAAGTATTTAATATCTAAGCATATATATACATTTAATAATAGAGCCCAGTGTGACATATATATTATACAAAAGAGCTAAATAAAGTGGTATAAAATTTGAAAGGCAAAGAGATCATATGTTACATAAAGGTATTGAAAAAAGTCTTCATTGAGCAGGTAGACTTTTAATAAACTTTGACAGAGAGTACAAAAATTTTGGGAAGACACATCCTTCACAACAGATTGTGCCCACTTCTTTCCTGTGTTCCAGTTCCTAGCAGTGTCAACCTTAACATTTGATTCTACATGTCAATGTTACCTGCTCTGGTTTGTCACTTGATGTCAGTGGATTTCTTCAGACAAAGAGTCTATGTTGATTACTAAGCTGTAATTCTCACAAGAGGATTACCTATTTTTCCTGCCATTCTAAGTTCTTAACTGATTTTTCCTGGAAGTCAGAAAGGTGGGAAGGATTTCCCATAAGAAATGCTAACTCTTGCAATCATCTCCCTTTGTCCAGTCTGGCTTTCTTTCTATATCATATTAGATTCAGAGTGATTTCTAAAAACACCCATCTGATGAGATCTTCCCCTGTACAAATGTCTTCAGTGGCTTCCTCTTGCTGTTATGAAAAAGACTAAATCCTCGAAACAACACCTACAAACCTCTCTGCCCTCTTATTACATTTTTCTTCCTCTCAGTTTCTGTCCTTTACTTGAATTACACAACTACATAGGTCTTTTTTTTTTTTTTTTCAATTCCAGGATTTTTCCATCATGAGGTCTTTGTACTTACTGTTTATTGAATCTGAAAATGTTCTCCGCTATTTTCCTTCTGATCTCAGCTCAGATAATATTTTCTTTAATTAAGTTTGCCTACTCAAATCTGTTGAGTATTTTTTTTCCTAAATTGTGGTAATAATATAAATAGCAAAACATTTGCCAATTCAACAGTTTTAACATGTATAATTCATTCTGCTCAATTTCTTTGTTAAATGTTGTCTAAAACCATCGTCTTTCCTGAAAACAACAACAACAAAAAAAAACCCTTAGTAATTATACAATAATTTCTATGGAGTTATTTGATTAATTCTTATTTTTGGCTGTATCTTATAAGCTTCATGGGAGTAAGAACTGTATCTCCTCGTGTTTGCCACTGTATATCTAGTATTTTGCTGTATGCACAGCACTCTGAAGGCTCATAATATACATTAATTAATTAAATTATGGCTAACAAATAGAAGTGAACATGATATATATAAAATGTAAGGTCCCTGTCAGATGATAGTAAAAAAGATGTCCTATAATCAATATTTAGCACTATTATTAAGGGGCTATTAAAATACCAGCCACTATGCTAATGGCTGGGAGCTCTGGTGGCATAGTGCCTAAGGCACTGCTAACCAGAAGGCTGACAGCTGAAACCCACCAGCCACTCCTTGGAAGGAAGGTTGGGCAACCTACTTACATAGTAATATCATCTTGGAAACCCAAGGAGGGGTCGCTATGAGTTGGATGTACCTCGATGGAAACACAACAACAGTGACAACAATATGCTAATGGCTGGAACAAAAAGAGTGATCAAACCAACAAAAACCCTTGTGCCCATGGGAATTTACACATTCATGTTGGACGATTCCTCAATATGCAAAATTAATAAATACACATAATATTCTAGATGGGGATAAGTGCTATGGAGAAAAAGAAGTCAGGTATGATTTTTTTTTTTTTTTCAGGTGGATAGATTCTACATTCATATTGGATGCCCATAAATGTCTCATTGAATTTGACAAGGGTGCAAAGACCTAAATAAAGTAAGGCAGTGTGGTTTTTGGTATTTGGGAGAGCAGTTTTCCAGGCATAGTATTATTATTTTGTTGGTAATAGATGAAAATGTGTTAAGGACAGAAGCAGGGAGCTCAGGAGTCTAGTGTAATATTCTCAATAATAGTTAATGGTACAAGGATCAGAGGAGGAGGTAAAAAGTGGCTAGATTCTGGATACATTTTAAAGTTTGAATATGAGATATCAATAAGTTTTTGAGGAGTTAAAGATGACTGCAAATGTGTTGGTATAATTCAATGGAAGGATGAAGATATTATCTGGAGTGGGTGGGTGGGGGAGTTGTGAGATTGTAGGTTTGGGTTAGAGGATACCACGAGTCTTAGTCAGGACTTGTTAACTGAGATGCCTAGAAACAATCAAAGTGTGGGTGCTGAATAGATAATAGGGTATACATGTTCAAAGATCAACAAACTGAATAAGGCTAGAGATATCAATTTGAGAGTTGTCAGTGTGTATACCAGATCTATTGTCATGGGACTGGATGATATATCTAAGAGAGTGATTAAAATTAAAAAGAGAAGAAGTTTAAGAATTGGGCATTTCAATACTAGTAATTGTGGAGATAAGAAAAAGGCAGCAAAGAATGAGGAATGTCCAGAGGTGAGAAGAAAACTTGGAAAAAGATTGTAGAACAATGATGGGGGGGGTCTAATTTTTTGAGTGTATGTGCTTCTTTTTCACCTTAGCTATTTGGCAAAGAAGTAGTCTTATATCAAGTGTACATATGTTGATGTTTTCTGATGGATGCTTCAGTGCTGACAGAGGAGGGGCATCACCTGAGTACATGAGGTTCTCACTTGACCCCTAACGATTGTAGAAGAAGAGCAGCTTAGCTCCGAGACTGTTTGCTCTCTTTGAAGTTCAGTTGATGAAGGTTTGTGACTAGCCACGACGTGATCTTATTCTATATGAAATATAAATATAATAAACACACACTTATTTATACGTAATAGAATAATTTACAAGATAATTGGTAAGTGTATATCCTCTGTAGAAAACACCAATTTCTTCAATTAGCTTAACTTCTTATTTGGGGAATGAAGACATCAATTAGGACACAGGGTCCTGAGCTTTTCTCACTGGTTCTGGTTGGTGATAGCACACTACAGCAAGGCAGGTTGAAATAGTCTTTCCAGCTACCTTCCTTTAAACCACTCTTTGCAATCACCATACATGTTGTAATTTCTTGTGGTTTTGAGTGTTATGGATTGAATTGTGTCCTCCAAAAAGACATGCTGAAGGCCTAAACCCTGTAGCCTTTGAACATAACCTTGTTTCGAAAGAGTAAGATATTATCATTTAATATGAGGTCACACTGGAATTGGGTTTTAATCCCATATGAGTGATGCTTATGAAAGAAGATAACAGACACAAAGAATTACAAAGGGGAAGAACAGCCATGTGATGACAAAGCAGACATGGCTGCAAGCTAAGAATTACCAGGAGCCACCGGAAACTAGGAGAGAGGCATGGAACAATTTCTCAGAGTCTGGAAGAGGAATCAACACAGCCAATACTCTGATTTGGACTCCTAACCTACAGAACTTCCAGTCAATTTCTGTTCTTTAAGGTCCTCATTTTATGATATTTTATTACAGCAGTCTGAGGAAACTAAGCATTGAGATATTATTTTTTCAAATCCTAGCATAGACAAATTATGTTTGATTTTATCTTAAAATGAGAATGGCAGCTACCTTTGTCTCATTTAGAAGTAAAACTTTAGACTATTTCAGTAGAAATAATGATGTTATCCAGTTAACAAACAAACAAAACTCACTGCTATCAAGTTGCATCTGACTCATTGAGACCCTTCCTTGGCTTTCTGAGGCAGGATCACTGCAGAAGTAGATTGTCCAATCTTCCTTCTGATGAGTGGCTAGTGGGTTTGAATCACCAACTTTCTGGTTAGCAGTCAAATGTCTTTGGCACCATACCAGAGTTATCCAATAGCTGTTAAAAAATAATGCCAAAGATGGTTTAAATTCCTGGCCTTGTCAGACAAACAAAAAATAAACCCATTGTTGTGGAGTTGGTTCCAACTTACAGCAAAAATTTACGAAAGACTAGAACTACCGCATCAGGTTTCCAAGGGGGTAATTTTTATTGAATCAGACTGCCATGTGTTTGTTTCTCCTATGGAGCAACTGATGTATTTGAACTGTCAACTTTTCAGTTAGCAGCCAAATGCTTAACCACTGTGCCACCATGATTGCTTTGTCAAACAGCCTTGGCCAAAAGACTAATCTTTTTCAGGACTCTGAGAAACCTGTTAAGTTCAAATCCTGACCCCATCATTTATATTTGAAGTACCTTCAACAATTCACTTAATGTGTCTGAGCTTTGGCCATCATTTATATAAAATAGTGATATGTCTTTCCAAGGTTTATTTGAGGTTTTAAGGCAGTAACACATGTGAAACGATCTGGCACAAAACAGGTACTCAACAAGGTTGAATGTGTGGGATGAGTTAGTCTGGCCATTCACTTTTTAAAGAAGAAATAAAGCTCAAATATTAGGACCTAAAAAATAACAGTGAGCAAGGAAAAGTTAAGGGAATAACTAATTATGTGATTGCACAGCATGTTCCTTCCTGGAGGGTGGGCAGAGCAAACAGCATTCAGGCAGTCAGCAAGGAAGGAGGCATGGGACGGGGGTCTGGACAGAAGGTTTCCAAAAAGCATTAAAAGGAAGCCATCCCAAAAGAAATATTTCTAATTGGCAATAAGGCATATATAATAATGACAACTAACAACTAAATACTATAAATATAAACTGAAAATTAATGGTCATTTGTACCAGGTGTAAAATACTTTTTGAGAAAAAAATAAATCAAATGACCATTTATGTCAGGCACAAACCTTGACAGAACAACAGCCAACTTTGTGTCCTAACTATATTTTTTTTTTAAAATAACAACTGGACAATAAAAAAAATATTTCTGGTTCACCATACTAGACTCCACCAATGCCCAACAGACAAATGTACTCATAAAAGCAATGACAGAAAGACTCCCAATTTGTAAGACCCTTCCTATGATTAAAGACATATTTGGGATCCAATCATTATAATTTCTGTAATCGAAATCCTCTAAAAAATACCCACTGCCATCCAGTCAGATCCGACTCATAGTGACCCCTCTTTGGGTTTCCGAGGCAGAATCATTACAGAAGTAGATTACCCAACCTTCCTTCTGAGGAGTGTCTAGTGTGTTTGAACCACCAGCCTTCTGGTTAGCAATCATATGCCTTCCTTAGGCACTACACCACCAGAGCTGCTGGAAATCCTCTAACTGCCTTTAAAAACTCTGTATTCATGATACTTAAGTGAGTGCCTTACAACTTTCTGCTCAAATACCTCCCTTCATTTTACAATTGACCTGGAGTAACCCTAGGAAGGAAGGTTGGGCAATCTACATCCATAGTGATACTGCCTTGGAAACCCAAGGTAGGGTCTCTATGAGTCGGGTCCAACTTGACGACATGTAACAACAACAAAATCATTGTCTTCATTTTACAGATGGGGAAAATCAGACAGTGTTAAGTGACTTAACCAAGGTGACATAATGAAAAAACACACTATAGATGATTGTAGAATCTATGAAGGGGTTACACATTTTCTTTCAGAGCCCCTTTTTTTTTTAAAAAAAAAAAAAAAAAGACATTAAAGGAGAAAAATGCATGCCAAATTGAGGCTCACAACTGAATAAGCACAGTTGTTTAGGAAAATAGGAACTTTTTTGGTGGAATACTCATTGAAAATATGCTAAGAGCCCAAGGTCATCTTTGTTGTTATTGTTGTTAGACACCATCTTTAGCTGGCAACAAATCAACAGCAAAATCATTTAAACAAAAGAGCAAAGTGCCTCCTCAGCCTGTGTGTTGATTAACATTACTTACCTCCCATTAAGAATACAGCAGGGAGCCCACATGGCACAGTAGTTAAGCACTCAGCTGCTAACTCAAAGGTCAGTGGTTTGAACCCAATCACTGCTCTTTAGAGAAAGATGTGGCAGTCCACTTCCATAAAGATTTACATCCATGAAAATCCTATGAGGCAGTTCTGCTCTGTCCTATAGGGTCGCTAAGAGTTGAAATCGACTTGATTGCAATAGATTTGTGGTTTTTTTGTTTGTATGTTTGTTTTTGGTACAAATATAGGGGAAAGAGCTTAGAGTGAATGAAAATATATTTTATTCACAAGCAAATGAAACGTTTGGCCTAGAGCCAAAAATATATTCTTTCATTTGATTTTTTTCAAATGCCAAAAATGAACTTGCTCAATGTTTCTCCCCATATCCTTCTTCATCTAAAAAATGAGAGTTTTGTACCAGATAATCTCTGTATTTATTTTTAGCTATTAAATTTCATGATTCTGTTCAATTTGTTATGAGGGAAAAGAGAAATTTTAACTTCTAGTAGAGAACTTCTATTTCATCAGGAAGATAAAATAATAAGTCCTTGACTTAATAATTCTCCAAATAGTCCTCAATTTATACTCTATGCTTAGCAAATCAGTAAAAAGAGATTTCAAAAAAATTCATTTTTGTCCGAATAAAGATCAGAGGATCATAAGCATGGAAGATATAACATCTACTCTCAGAATTCCAGTCCTAGATTGGAGAGATTGTTAAGCAAAACATGATGAGAGTTTCTGCATAATCAAAATAATCAGAATTCATTTGCATGGTCTGTTCAATTTGACTATTCTAATGGACAGTTTGGTGTATGTAGTTGATTAGCTGTGTTGCAGCATTAATGGATGGATCAGATATCATCAATTCTATAAATATAGGTAATCTTGATCACATTTTGAATGGACTTGTGAAGTCATCTAAGCATTGTGATAACAATATATACTGTTATGAAGTTAAAAATTATCAAGGACAAATCATCCTGTGAAATGCTAGGTCTTGGCTATTCTCAAATTCTCATCATGTTGTCAAAATATCTTACACTCCACAACAGGTCTCATAATTCTTTGAAGCTACAAAGAGTTAAAAAATAATTGGAAAGTATGTTCATACTAATGTAAGAGTGAAGTATGCTATTGACAATATTGCTAGTTTAATTAAGAATTATTAGTAATAAGAAAGTAAGTACTTTTACGATTTGCCAATACTGAAAACAGATTTCTTGGATGCTGGTTCAAGAATACAAAATAATGTTAATGCACTTAATTCAATACCACTATATTGTGCGTGAATCATTTAACTTTACTGGGATTCAATGTGGGCACATAATACTAGCAAATAGATACATATTTTTTTTCTTTTCTTTTCTATTTTAAGAGTTTATTTTACATTCAACAGTACATGTACATTTAATTTTACTCCTCATTTACCATGCCCAACCCTAACCCAGTCTCCTCCCCTCCCTGCGCAGTAACCCTCCCCCTGTGCCCCTCATAGTTATGCACTCCTATTTGTCCTGCATTACCTCCATGTGAATGTTGCCCCTCTGATGCCCTGCGGCCTATTGCTCCAAAGGATGTATTTCCATAGAGTATGTAGGTGTGTCACCCTGGGTGGAGT
>NW_006921611.1:2090668-2097945 GCF_000298275.1 Orycteropus afer afer
GGGATCGGGCAGTGTTTCATTCTGCTGTGCATGGGGTCGCTATGAGTCGGAAACAACTCGACGGCACTTAACAACAACAACAACAAATATTGGGGCTCTCACAAGACTCCAACCTACCAATAATTCTCATCATTATTGAGTTTTTGGATTTTGTTCCATGTTTTTCCTTCCACACTCTCCAGGATTTCCAGATTTGATCCTTTCCTGAGTGGTTGGCTTTGCTAGCCAGGCACAATCTAGTTCTTCTGGTCTCAAGGGCCATTGTGTCCTATGGCTGATTGCTTCCAAATGCCTTTGTTTTTTGCACTCTTCTTCACTTCTGATGTTAGGAGGCTATTAGGTTCATCTTACATGGCCACTTGAAAGCTTTTAAAACCCAAGTCGCTATTCATCAATGTAGGATGAGAAACAAGGCTTTTATGTATTTTGTTGTGTCAACTGAGTCTGGTGTTGCCCAGTACTATGGTCCTGAGATGATAGATAGTGTCTGGGTGTCTGTGAGGGATTTCTCTGTGTCTGTCTTCTATTGTTTCTGTAAGGATAATACTAGCAAATATTTATTGAGTATTAACACTGTGTCATGAAATGTTCTGTGTTTACATGTACAAATTCATGGATTCTTTAAAAGATTGTGAAGTAGATACTAATATTATCCTCTCTAATTTTACAGATTACAAAATGGAGGTATAGTCTCAATAATTTGCTTAAGATGTCATAGCTATTGCATAGTGAAACTGGGATTTGAAGTCAGGCTATCTGGCACCAGAATTCATGGCCTTACTCACAATGTGATACTCCCTTTTTTTTACTATTACTTTCAAGTAATATAAACTACTATACCTTCCCTACCTTACATAATAATCACTACCTGTGGCTGGCAGAAAAATGCCCCTCCTCACAATTATGTGCACACCTAATCCCTGAAAACAGTGAACATATTAACTAACATGGTGTAATGGGTCTCTCTTACATGGCCTTTCTGACTCTGAGTTTATAATTTTTCCAAAATGATTCATCCATCAATCTTCTGTCAGTTTGTTGTACTGTGGTAGCCTTTATGTTACCGTGAAGCAGGAGGCTATGCCACTGATATTTCAAATACCAGCAGGATCACCCATGGTGGACAGATTTCAGCAGAGCTTCCAAACTAAGAGATACTGAGAAGGACAGGGTCATCCACTTCTGAAGAAATTGGCCAGTGGAAACTATATGAGTAGCATTGAATCATTGTGTGACATATTATTGTAAAACTTTATGAACAGCCCTGAAATAATGTCTGATATAGTGCGAGAAGATGAGCCCCTCAGATTGGAAGTCACTCAAAATATAACTGGGGAAGAGCTGCCTCCTCAAAGTAGAGTCAATCTTAACAGTTTGGAAGGAATAAAGCTTTTGGAGGCATTCACTGATGGGACAAAACACCGAATGGGAAGAAACAGTTGCAAATATCCATTAATATTTGATACATTGTTGTTGTTATGTGCCATTGATTCATCTCTGACTCATAGTGACCCTATGCATAGCAGAACCAAACACTGCCCAGTCCTGTGCCAGCCTCACGATCCTTGCTATACGTGAGCCCATCATTGCAGCCACTGTGTCAATCTATCTTATTGAGAGCCTTCCCCTTCTTCATTGACCCTCTACTTTACTAAGCATGATATCCTTCTCCAGGGAATGGTTCCTCCTGACAACATGACCAAAGAAGATGTGTCAAAGTCTGGTCACTCTTGCTTCCAAGAAACATCTGGCTTCACTTCCTCCAGGACAGATCCTTTAGTCTTTTTAGAAGTACATGGTATTTTTAGCATTCTTCAACACAACACAAAAGCATAAACTCTTCTTTTGTCTTCCTTATCCACTGTCCACCTCTCACATGCATAAGAGGCAATTGAAAATAGCATGGCTTGGGTTAGGTGCGCCTAAGTCTTCAAGGAGGTACTTTTTCTCTTCAGCACTTGAAAGAGGTCTTTTGCGGCAGATTTGCCCAATGCAATACATCATTTGATGTCTTGATTGCAGCTTCCATTGGTGTTGATTATAGAATCAAGTAATAAGTCCTTGACAACTTCAATCTTTTCTCCATCCATTGTGAAGTTCATTGGACCATTTGGAAGAATTTTTGCTTTCTTTATATTGAGGTGTAATCCATACTACAGACTGTATAATCTTCATCAGTAAGTGCTTCAAGTCATCCTCACTTTCAGCAAGCAAAGTTGCTCCATCTGCATATCAGAGATTTTTAATGAGTCTTCCTTTGATCCCTATGCCATGTTTTCCTTCATATAATCCAACTTCTAAGAATATTTGCTCAGCATATAAATCAAATAAGTATGGTAAAAGGGTACAACCCTGACATACTCCTTTCCTGATTTTGAACCATGCAGTATCCCCATGTTCTGTTTGAATGACAGCTTCCCAGTCTACACACAGACTCCTCATGCATACAATTAAGTGTTCTGAATTCCCATTCTTCTCAATGTTATTCCTAATTTGTTATGATCCACAAAATCAAATGCTTTTGCATAGTCAATAAAACATAAGCAAACATCTTTCTGGTATTCTTTGCTTTGAGCTAAGATCCTCATGACATCAGCAGTATAACTGCTGATCCCTCATTCCATATCTTCTTCTGAATCCAGCTTGAATTTCTGGAAGTTCTCTGTCAATATACTCTTGTAACCTCTTTTGAATTATCTTAAGTAAGATTTTACTTGCATGTGTTATTAATGATATTGTTCGATAACTTCCACATTCTGTGGGATCTTCTTTCTTTGGAGTGGGTACCAATATGGATCTCTACCAGTCAGTTGGCCAGGTAGCTGTCTTCCAAATTTCTTGGCATAGCCTAGTGAGTGCCTCCAGTGTGGTATCTGTTTGTTGAAACATCTCGATGGGTATTCCATCAATTCCTGGCACTTGGTTCTTTGCCAATTCCTTCAATGCAGTCTCCACTTCTTCCTTCAATACCATTGGTACTTGATCACATTCCACCTTCTGAAATGGATGAACATCAACCAATTATTTTTGGTATGGTGATTCTGTGTATTCCTTCCATCCTCTTTTGATGTTTCCTGCCTCATTCAATATTTTGTCCATAGAATCTTTCAATATTTCAACTCAAGGCTGTCATTTTTTCCTCAGTTCTTTCAGCTTGAGAAATGCAAATGTGTTCTTCCCTTTTGATTTTCTAATTCTAGGTCTTTGCACATTTCATTATAGTAATTGGCTTTGTCTTCTTGAGCTGCTCTTTGAAATCTTAGCTCTTTTATCTTTTCATTCCTTCCATATGCTTTAGCTACTCTCTGTTCAAGGGGAAGTTTCAGAGTCTCTTATGACATCCATTTTGGTCTTTTCTTCCTTTCTTGTCTTTTTAATGACCTCTTGGTTTCTTCATGGATGAGGTTATTGATGCCATCCCTTAATTCTTCTTCACCAGTCCTGAATATATGAAAGTTGGACAATGAATAAGAAGGACTCATGAAAATTAATGCCTTTGAATTGTGGTGTTGACAAAAAATAGTGAAAATGTCATGTACTTCCAGATGAACAAACAATCTTCCCTGGCAGAAGTGAAGGTGAAATAATCCTTAGACATGAGAATTGCCAGACTTAGTCTCACTCACCTCCTTTGGTCGTGTTGTCAGAAGGGACCAGTCCCTAGAGAAGGATATCATGCTCAGTAAAGTAGAAGGTCAGTGAAAAAGGGGAATGCCCTCAACAAGATAGATTGACACAGTGACTGCAACGATGGGCTCAAGCACAGCCAGGTTTATGAAGATGGCACAGGACTAGGTAGTGTTTCATTGTGCTGTACATAGGGTCACTATGACTTGGAACTGACCTGATGGCACCTAACAACAACCACAACTACTGCATTTTTACCCTAATAAACCATGTCACTGTAAGTATAATCTATGAGTTCATGTGAGCTCTTTGTGACTGCTGCAGTGAATTTTCCAACCCAGTTCTTAAATAGAAAGTAAAGTAATGGAGAAGTGAGAAGCCAAGGTATATTTGACCTCTGCCTCACAGGAACTAGTCGTATGCTCACTCTGGTTCAAAATGTTCTCCTTACACATGGCAAAGAAACTTTGCAGATTTCATATAATCAAGGATTTTGAGATGAAGAAATTATCCTGGATTATCTATGTGGCCCAATGTAATCATATGTATGTCATGATGTATGTATGTTGTAGCTACAGATGATAAGTTCTTGTCTTCACAATTAGCCTATTAGATGATATTTTTAGTAAAGAATTTGATAAATAAAAGGGCAACACATTTCAATTGCATCAGAAAAAAGTATTAGAATTGTACAGTAAGTTTAATGTAATATTTTACCAAATCAGAAACTAAACCTGCTGCTCTGCTCTCAAACCACGGTTGAATCACAGAGATACTACAGGACAGACTAGAACTGCCCCATGGGGTTTCCAAGGCTGTAAATCTTCACTGAATCAGACTGCAACATCTTTGTGTCATGGAGCTGCTGGTGGTTTTAACCTGCTTTTTGGCTAGCAGCCATGCGCTTAACCATTGCACTACCAGAGATTCTAAAGTGAGGTACCTGGTCAATATATTTCATATTGTGGTATATATTCTGCAAAATTGTTTAACATTTTACACTAGGAAATGTTGCAACATAAAGGAACAGGGTAATGAGTTTTCTTTGTGATAAAAAAAAATAAAGAAGAAGCATCTACTGGTGTTTATTTATACATTAGAGAAACAAATTGTAGGCTAGAGTCAGATGCAATTGGATGACAGTGCTAATTCAACATGAGAAAATAACTGAGAATCTTTCTATTTTTCTTTTGTAAAAACTTATAAAAATGTTCTTGCTCCCACAAGAGTTAATCACAAGCTTTAATATTTCTGATTCAGTATGTAAAATTGGTATGTGCATATATGTTAGTGATCTAATGCTGCTATAAGAGAAATACAAGTGGATGACTGTAACAAACAGAAATTCATTCTCTCACAGATCAGGAGGCTAGAAGTATGGATTCTAAGGGAAGGGTTTCTCTCTCTATTGGCTCTGGGGGGAGGTTCTTTTCTCCCTTCCAATTCTATGGGTCCAGCATTAGTTGGAGATCTGTATATGTCTTCACATCACCCTCCCTGTAGATCTAGGAGGGTCTCAGGGCAGGAACCCTGACTCCAAAAGATATGCTCCACTCCCAGCTCTTCTTTTTTGGTGGGACTAAGATTCCTCTCTCTCTCTGCAGACTGTTCTATCTTTTTAACTCTTATAAGATAAAGGATGATGCAAGCTATACCCAGGGAAACTTTCATTACATGGGATCAGTGCTGTGATATGAATAAGGGTGTTGCATTGCACTCTAATCCCCTTACACCTGATTGCCTCATCACATCAGATCATATCACAAGAGATGATTATGTCATTATATAACTGACAAACTACATCATTACATAACAGGCAAACCACTGAAAATCATGGTCTAAACAAGTTGATGTATATTTTGGGGGACAAATTCAAACCATGACACCAAATGTGTCTTAACAACCTAAGAAGAGTTATCGGGACCAAAGTAGACATGCATGGTATCAAAGGAGAGGGAAAAGAGAAAAAGATAAGCAGATTGATCTCAATCTATCTCATTCTTAGAAAAAAATCTGAGTCATTATAAAATAAGGAGATTAAATTAGAAAATTATGTTAAAGCACAGAAGAAAAAAAATCTGTGTGCATTTTTTTTTGCAAAATCATTTGATGAGCTTCTCTAACATTTCAAAATATCAGACAATTTAGTCTGTTCTTATGACAATATTTAGCTGACATAACTGATTTTGATATTTTCTGATACTCAGGTTGCATTTGAAGAGATTCTTCTTACTTAGGGATATCAGAAACAGGCTCAGAAATGAACTAATTGGCAAACACTTTGAGAGATACTTGCTCAGGAGCATATAAATCACAGTGCTTTATAATCCTGTACACGATGCTGACATACTTTACAGTACCATGGCAAGAAGCTAAATCTCCATAGAGCCTTTTTCAAAATTTTTTAACATCTTAGGATTTGAAGTCCATGTGGAAAAGTAGATTCCATTTCCTAAAGAGACTATAATAACTATGTGAGTATTATTAGAACAGAGTTGCTTGTGTAGCTCAGCTGGATTCTCCTGTAAGTTATTACTGTACAAATCAAAAAAGATTGTATGCATTTTACGAAAACATTGTGTTGTCCTGAAATAGCATTTTCAGTCAGCTGTGTTAGGTTAGGGATTACATTTCAATGAGTTTACAGTTTTTTATGAAATGGGAATTTATAAAGTACATGTTGCATAACTTCAAAAGGACAAGAGAGTGTTTAAAAAGGGGGTGTGAATATGGCTTATCAAGGATCTATTTAGACAAGCAATACTTGAGTATATGAGCAAGATGGTGGGGGGGAAGAAACACATCAATAAGTATATAACAATGTGACCTTGGCTATAGCTGAGTGCTGAGAAATGTCAAAATGAAAAAAAAATCAGTGTAAGACCACATTACTGAGGTAAAGACTACTGGAGGAAACAGGTTCTGATCACCTGCAGTTGTATTTAATTTAGAAGGGAAAGAATATTCCAGACAGATGAGGATGAAGAAACCAGTAGACAGTTCATTTACTTAGTCCAAAAATATTTAGTGAAGGCTAATAATTCACAGCAGTGAATAAACAATAAAAATCACTTAACTTATACTTTACATTCTATTTTTTAAAAAAGGGGGAAATAAATAGTTAGATGATGGTAAGTGCTATGGATAAAATAATACAGAAGAGGTGATTAGAGACTTTAAGGAAACAACTTATAATAAGCAAATTAGGATATGTCTCACTTAGTATATGACATCAGAGCAAAGATCTGGAGGGAGGAGAGGAGAAAATCTGTGGAGAGCTAAAAGTAGAGTATTCAGGAAGAAAGATCAAGCATAGGCTTTGTATGTGGGAGACGTGGGTTCAATTCACAGCCAACTCAACTCATGTACAGTCACCATGCATCTGTCAGTGGAGACTTGCATGTTGCTGTGACACTGAACAGGTGTCACTGGAACCACTAGACTATGATGAACTAGGAAAAAGGTATGGAAATTTACCCAAAAACCACCCAATGAAAACATGGATCACAATGTGTTACCTTTCATGAAAAACGATGGATGAGAGACCGGCAAGATGGCAGACTAGGCAGAAAGACTGCACAGACCCTCTTCAACAAAGAAAAGGGAAACTAATTAACACAGACACAGAAGATAATCCTGGACCCCTGAGC
>NW_006921611.1:2105660-2106625 GCF_000298275.1 Orycteropus afer afer
CCTTTGGATTTTTAACTCCAGGTCTTTGCACAATTCATTATAATAATTGATTTTCTTTTCTTCAGCTGCTCTTTGAAATCTTCTGCTCAGCTCTTGTCATTTCTTCCATTTGCTTTAGCTACCCTGCATCCAAGGGCAAGTTTCAGAGTCTCTTCTGACACCCATTTTGGTCTTTTGCTCCTTTCATGTCTTTTTAATGGCATTTTGCTTTCTTCATATAGCATGTTCTTGATGTCTGACAACACTTCTAGTTTGCAGTCATTGGTGTTTAATGCATCAAATATATTCTGTAGTTAGTCTCTAAATTCAGGAGGGACATATCAATATCATACTTTGGCTCCTGTGGACTTCTTTTAATTGTCTTCAGCTTCAACTTGAATTTGCATATGAGCAGTTAATGGTCTATTCCACAGTCAGCTCCTGTCCTTGTTTTGGCTGAAGATATTGAGCTTCTCCATCACCCTTTTCCACAGGTGTAGTGAGTATGATTCCTGCATACTCCATTTGGGGAAGTCCATATGTATGATCGCCATTTGTATTGTTGAAAAAATGTATTTGCAATGAATAAGTTGTTGGTCTTGCAAAATTCTATCATGCCATCTCCAGGGTTACATTTTCCGACTACTGGTAATTCTTCTTTGTTTCCAACTTTTGCATTCTAATCACCAGTAATAATCAACACATCTTGATTGCATGTTTGGTCAATTTCAGACTACAGAAGTTGGTAAAAATCTTCAATTTCCTCACCTTTGGCTTTGGTGGTTGGTCTATAAATTTGAATAATAGTAGTAGTAACTGATCTTACTTGTAGGCATATGGATATTATCCTATCACAGACAGCATTGCACTTCTGGATAGATCTTGAAACATTCTTTGTGATGATGAATGCCACATTATTACTCTTAAATTTGCCATTCCCAGCATAATAGAGCATATGGTTGTCTTATTCAAAATGGACAAAAAAA
>NW_006921611.1:2107345-2108313 GCF_000298275.1 Orycteropus afer afer
GGCTAACTGGGTATGGAGAGAAAGCAATAATTTATCTCTTTAGTTTACAAATCTCCAGATCAAGAGAAGCTGTACTTAAGGAGTTGTACTTAAGGAAAATTTGAGTATTGGAGAACTTGAGTCATGTCTGTATCTCATTTATATAGCTATATACTGATTTTAAGCTAATATTGAGAGTATTCTGAGGGGTTAATCCATTTTTGCTTGTGTATTGAATATAAATAAATTGTGGCAAGAGAAGAAATGATAGCTTTAAAATATGCCTGCAAATGTTTGGATACTCCTCTCTTTAAGAAGTAGAATTTATTCAAAGACAGGTTTATATATGGAAATATATTTTCTTTGTTGGTTACCAGGAGTAGGAGGGGAAGGGAGTGAACACTGCTAGATAGATAGAAACAATTATTGATTTGGGTGAAGGAAAGGACACTGTTCCAAATGTGAGTAATCAACACAGTGGCATTGAGTAGAGGAAGACATAGAGGGGTGCATGGGAGGTACAGACAACAGAGATGAACCCTTTTGTACATACAATACTACACTGTCAGTGATGGCAAAGATTGATAAATGGATAGATGGGTGGACGGGTTGAAAAATTAGGTATGTCTATACAGCAAGGAGTGTGCCCATGACCATGTATAGGGTTGGCAGACAATGTTTCTACAAGTGTATTTGTACGTTCTATAAGGACTGCCAGGTATATAGTAGAGGTGACAAGGGACAAGGTTGTAGTCACCTCTTGGCCATGGCTAGCTACCCAGAGGGAACAAATAGTTGGACCTGAGGGCTCAGGACCATGGTTGCAAGAGGCATCAAGCTCAATTGGCATAACATACTATACAAAAACATTGTTTCACATCCCAATTTGGTGAGTAGTGACTGGGACCTTAAAAGCTTGCAAGTGGTCATATAGATTCAATGATGGGTCTCTCCTTGTCTAGTGCAAAGAAGAATGAAGAAAGCCAAAG
>NW_006921611.1:2109178-2110923 GCF_000298275.1 Orycteropus afer afer
TATAAATAATGATTTATGAAGGCATTTGACTGCTAACCAGAAGGCTGGCAGTTCAAACCCACCAGGATCTCCTCAGAAGGAAGATTGGGCAATCTACTTCCATAGTGATACTGTCTCAGAAACCCAAGAAGGGATAGCTATGAGTTGGATCTGACTCAGTGGCAGTGAGTTCAGTTTTGGTTTGATCTGGAGCAGTGGTTGGCAGTCAGAGGGCCTAGAAGATATTGACTGCTTCAGGTTGCAGTGTCTCTCCAACTGTCTTCCAGGTTACTCTTTCAAGAAAAAAGGATTTCAGCAGCAGCAGAAATCCAAAATAGGCAAATGAAAGAGTGAAGTTCTTGGAGGCCAGCTTAGAAACTAAAGGTGCAAAGTTCTCTTTTGTGGCTTTGGTGACACACTATAGCATAGGTGAGGAGGAGCTCAGCATGATGCAAGTTAGCATAAGATAAAATAATATCACTTTGACAGTAGCATATGGGGTCTAGCAGAGGATGAGACCAGCCAAGACCAGAAATCATGAAGAAGAGTGCCTTACAGGAGCCCAGATATTCTTCCCTCTATTCCTGGCCCACTGGAGATAGAGGTCTCTCTTCACTCAGGCAGCTTCTGGCTGCTGAGGTTAACAAGCTCAAGGTTGACAAATAAAATGGCACAGTCCTGGTATTACCAAACAATATGGCAGAGCACTAATTTAAGTCCAGAGACAGTCCTAAGATTGGCAGGAAATATAGCAGGCTGCTAAATGAAAGCTCGGCTACATGCACTGTCCAAGCATGGCAAAAAGCTGCAGAGACCTTTCTCAAAACTTCTCCTTATAGACAAATGTTGTGTTAGTCTGTTATTGAAAAAGGTCAGGGAAAGCTTTATATATGGAAGTAAATTTTCTTTGTTGGTTACCAGAAGTGGGAGCAGAGGAGAGGGAATGCTACTAGATGGGTAGAGGGAAGCATTGATTTGTGTGAAAAGAAGGGTGATGTATCAAATGTGAGTGATCAACATGGAGGCATTGAGGAAGATATAGACATAGAGAGGTCCATGGGAGGTACAGACAACAAAGATGAACCATTTTGCACATACAGTACTGCTACAGTACTGCACTGTAAGTGATGGCAATCAATGATCTATGGTTTGAGAGATGGGTGGACAGGTTGAATGATTAGGTATGTCTGTGGAGTGGGGGAGTGTTCCCATGACCATGTATAAGGTTGTCAGACAATGTTTCTACAAGTGTTTTTTTTGTGTTCTGAAAGAATTACTAGATATATAGTTATAGTATAGCTGACAAGGGATGAAGTTGTAGTCACTTCTTGGCCACAAGAAACTACCCAGAGGGAACAAGTAGTTGGACCTCTGGCCTCAGGACCAAGGTCACAGGGGACATCAAGCTCAATTGGCATAACACACTATGTAGAAATATTGTTCCACATCCTACTTTGGTGAGTAGCAACTGGGATCTTAAAAGCTTGCAAGTGCCCATGTAGATGCAATGATGGGTCTCTTCTCCTCATCCACAGCAAAGAAGAATGAAGAAAACCAAAGATTCATGGAAATAATTAGTCCAAGGGACTGATATACCATGTGTTCCTCAGCCTATATGACTATGAGATCAAAAGAACTAGATGGTGCCCAGCTACACTGACAACCACTTGGAAGGGGATCTATGTAGGAGATCCTGGACAGAGTGGGAGAACAATGTGGAACAAAACTCAAAATCATATTTAAAGAAGTAAAAAGGAGGGGACCAG
>NW_006921611.1:2112663-2113979 GCF_000298275.1 Orycteropus afer afer
TCCTTATATACATGAAGCAGACCACATCTCAAAGGCAGCTACTCAGCTGTTCACAGTAGATTCCACCATGGAGTTGATTGCCAGTCACATCATGGGGAATACTATATCCAGCTGCCCAGCTAAGTTGACATACAAACTTAACCACCACAACTATCTACTGGACTTATTGGTTGTCATTTTATACATTTGAGCTTGTTTTTTTTTGTTGTTGTTGTTGTTGTTGTTTTGATTTTTTTAAATAATATCCTTTATTTTTGGGGACAATTTTAGATTTACAACAAAACTGAGAAGCTAGTACAGAGTTCTCACATACCCTGAACCCAGTTTCTCTAATTTTTCAAATCTTTCCTTGATGTGGTAAATTTGTTATAATTAATGAATCACTATTGATAAATTATTACTAGTTGACATGCTTAGTTACTCAGATTTCCTTAGTTTTACCTAGTGTCTTTTCACCACCCATCTGTCAGTTTGTGGTACTATGGTGGCCTGCATATTGTTAGGATGTTGGAAGCTATGCCACAGGTATTTAAATATCAGCACGGTCACCCACAGAGGACATATTTCAGCAGAACTTCCAGACTAAGACCAGAAAGAAGGACTTGTCAGTCTACTTCTGAAAAATGGGTTAGTGAGCACATTATGAAGGGCAGTGGCATGTTCTCTAATATAATGTCAGCAGATAAATCCCTCAAATGGGAAGGCACTCAAAATAAAGCTCTTGGGACCTTCATTTGCCGATGGAGCATGACTCAAAATGAGAAGAAACAGCTACAAATATCCATTTATAATCAGAATGTGGAATGTAAAAAGTATAGATTTAGGAAATAAGGAAGTGAAAATTGAAATGGAATGTATAAATACTGATATCATAGGCATTAATGAGCTGAAATGAACTGGTGTTGGTCAGTTTGAAAGAGAAAATTGCATGGCCTACTATCCTGGGAAAAAAAGAAGAATAGTGTCAAATTCATCACCAAAAACAAATATTTCAACCACTATCTTGAAGTACAGCACAATCAATGATAGGGTGATATCCATACGCCTAAAATGAACAACAGTTAATATGACAATTATTCTAATTTATCAACCAACCACTAATGCCAGAGTAGAAGAAATTGAAGATTTTTACCAAGTTTGATAGTCTAAAATTGATCAAACCTGCAATCACTGTGCATTAATAATTACTAGTGATTGGAATACCAAAGTTGAAATCAAAGAAGGACTGATAGTTAGAAAATATCACTTGATAATAGAAATGATTCCAGAGATTGTATGGTAGAATTTTTCAGGACCAATGATCTATTCATTGAAAA
>NW_006921611.1:2114844-2115780 GCF_000298275.1 Orycteropus afer afer
ATGGCATTGAAGGAAGAAGCCTAAGTTCTTGAAGGAACTGGCAAAAAACAGGGCTCCAGGAATTCATGGAAAGCCCATTGAAATGTTTCTACAAATTGATGCAGAGCTTGAGGCACTTAATCATTTATGCCAAGCAATTTGGAAGACAGGTACTTCACTAACTGAATGGAAGAGATCTATATTTGCATCCCAAAGAAAGGTGATTCCAAAGAAAGGTGATCCCAAAGAATGAGGAAATTACCAGACAATATCATTAATATCACATACAAGTCAAATTTTGGTGAAGATAATTTAAAAAGTGGTTGCAGTAGTGTATTGACAGAGAGCACTCTGAAATTCAAGCTGGATTCAGAAAAGGATGTGGAAGGAGGGATATCATTGTTGTTAGGTTGATCTCAGCTGAAAGCAAAGAATATCTGAAAGATGTTTATTTGTGCTTTATTGACTATGAAAAGGCATTTGACTGTGTGATTCCTAACAAATTTTGGATAAATTGCAAAGAATGGGAATTCCAGAACATTTAATTGTGCTCATGGGCAACCTATACATAGACCAAGAGACTGTCCTTCATATAGAACAAGGGAATACTTCATGGTTTAAAATCAGGAAAAATGTGTGTCAGGGTTGTATCATTTCACCATATTTTTCAATCTGTGTGCTGAGGAAATAAACACAGAAGGTGGACTATATGAAGAAGATGCAGCATCAGGATGGAGGAATACTCATTAACAACCTGTGATATGTAGATACACAACTTTGGTTGCTGAAAATGAAAATGACTTGAAGCACTTACTGATGAAGATCAAAGATTATAGACTTCCGTATGGATTAAACCTCAACATAAAAATGAAAATCCTCACAACTAGACCAATAAGTAACATCAAGATAAATGGAGAAAAGTTTGAAGTTGTCAAGAATTTCCTTTCACTTGGATCC
>NW_006921611.1:2116215-2117247 GCF_000298275.1 Orycteropus afer afer
CTCAAACATAGCAGTGGCTGTGAGAATGACACAGGACAGAGCAGTGTTTTGTTCTGTTGTGCATAGTGTCTTCATGAGGCAGAACTGACTTGAAGGGACCTAACAACAACAACAAGAAAAAGTTAATGTGTTTTCCTATTCCCGGATCTTCCCCCAACTCCATTCCATTTAGTTGTTATATCTCCTCAGGCCTTTCTTGGCTGGGCTGTTTCAAAATTACCTTCTTTTTGTTGACTTTTTTTTTTCATAAACTCCTAGTTAAGGGCTTTAAAAAAAAAAAAATTCTCATGAAGTATATTTTTGTAAATGAGGGAATCTCCTTGTTGTAATGATGTAACAGTTACCAGTTTCAATCAAGTCAATGTACGTAGAGTAGAATTGTGCTCCATTGGGTTTTCAAGGCTGTGACCTCTTGTAAGCAGATTTCTTGGCCTATCTTCCAAGGCACCTTTAGGTAGGATCAAATCCTCAATCCCTGGCCACCAGTCAAGCATTTAATTGTTTCTGTGACCCAAGACTCCCTGACTCCTTAGATTTTAAAGGGCAGTGCAGTATATACAGGAGCATTTCTTGTGCATTGGCTAAGCACTCAGCTACTAACAGAAATGTCGGTGATTCAACCTCCCCAGCCATTCTATCAGAGAAAGGTGAGGAAATCTGTAAATATTTACAGCCTTGGAAACCCTGTGGGACAGTTCTCCTCTGCCCTGCAGGGTCACTAGAAGTCAGGATTTGACTCAATGGCAATAGATTTAGTTTGTTGTGTTACAGCATAAATAACTACTCTATACTATAACCCAACAAATTATGGGCATATTTGTGAGAGAGCAATTTAACAAAAACAAAACAACTACAAAAAAAAAAAAAAAAAAAAATCACATAGGAAGAAAGTCACAATCCAGTAAACCAATTGAAATTTCCTCTATACTGTAAGTTTTGGTAATAATTAAATAATCATGTCTTAGACACCACTCCTACAAGTGCACTGACATTATTAAAAATAAAACAACTACTTTGAGTTATGAGTATCAG
>NW_006921611.1:2120571-2121149 GCF_000298275.1 Orycteropus afer afer
ATGTTAGGCCATAAAGCAAGCCTTAATAAATTTAAAAACATTGAAATACTGCAAAGCATCTTCTCAGATCATAATGGTATCAAATTAGAAATCAATAATAGTAAGATCAACAGAAAATGAGTAAATACATGGAAACTGAACAACACCCTCCTTAAGAAAGACTGGGCAAGAGAAGAAATAAAAATTGAAATTCAAAAATTCCTTGAATCAAATGAGAATGAAAACACAACATACCAAAATCTTTAGGACACAGCAAACACAGTCATCAAGACCAATATATAGCAATAAAAACACACATCAAAAAAGAAAGAGTCAAAATCCAGTTTAAACCAACATCTCCAACAATTAGAAAAAGAATAGCAAAATAAGCCTACAGTCAGCAGAAGGAAGGAAATAATCAAGATTCAAGCAGAAATCAATGAAACAGAAAAAAGAAGGGCAATAGAAAAAATAAAAAAGACCAGAAGTTGGTTTTCTGAAAAGATCAATAAAATTGACAAACCACTGGCAAATTTAACAAAGGAAAAGGGGGAGAGAATACAAATAAAACAAATAAGAAATGTAATGGGTGACATCAT
>NW_006921611.1:2121630-2122220 GCF_000298275.1 Orycteropus afer afer
AGAGAATTCAACCAAATATTCAGAGAAGAACTGACACCATTCCTACTCAAACTAGTCCAAAACATAGAATAGGATGGAATCCTCCCAAATTCATTTTATGAAGCAAACTTAACCTTGATACCAAAACTAGGCAAAGACATCACTCAAAAGGAAAACTACAGATCAATATCCCTCATGAATAGAAATGCAAAAATCTTCAACACAATCCTAGCCAATAGACACCAACAACGTATCAAGGAAATAAATCATTATGACCAAGTGGGATTTGTATCAGGTATGCGAGGATGGTTCAATATTAGAAAAACAATCAACATCCTCTACCACATAAATAAAACAAAGGAGAAGAACCACATGACTACATCAATTGATGCACAAAAGGCATTTGATAAAATCCAACACCCATTCCTGAACAAAACTCTCAGCAAAGTAGGAATAAAAGGGACATTCCTCAACATAACAAAGGGTATCTATGCAAAACCTACAGCCAACATTATACTCAATGGAGAGAGACTGAAACTATTCCTCTTGCAAACAGGAACCAGACAAGGATGCCTGCTATCACCACTTCTATTCAACATTGTACTGGAAGT
>NW_006921611.1:2123535-2124735 GCF_000298275.1 Orycteropus afer afer
ATTATATTAGTCCATTATTGTAAAAGTCAAGGAAAGGTTTATCTATGGAAGGAAATTTTCTTTGTTGGTTACCAGGAGTGGGAGGGGAAGGGAGGGAACACTGTTGGAAAGGTAGAGATAAGTATTGATTTGGGTGAAGAGAAGGGTAATGTACCAAATATGAGTGATCAACATGGTGGCATTGAGGAAGAGGAGGACACAGAGAGGTACATGGGAGGTACAGACAACAAAGATGAACCCTTTTGCACTGACACTGCATGTCAGTGAAGGCAAACATGGATATATGGGGGGGATACATGGGTGGACAGAGTGAATTATTAGGTATGTCTATGAAGCAGGGAGTGTACCCAAGACCATGTATGGGATTGGCAGACAATGGTCCTAGAAATGTATTTCTATGATCTGAATTCCCAGGTGTATAGTAGAGCTGACAAGGGACAAGGTTGTAGCCATTTCTTGGTCACAGCCAGCTACCTAGAAGGACTGGGTAGTTGAACCTGTGGGCTCAAGACCATAGTCACAGGGGACATCAATCTCAATTGGCATAACATACTACATAAAACATTGTTCCACATATCACTTTGGCGAGTAGCGACTAGGATCTTAAAAGCTTGCAAACTGCCATCTAGATGCAATGATGGGTCTCTCCTCATCCAGAGAAAAGAAGAATGAAGAAAAGAAACTTCATGGAAACAATTAGTCCCAGCGACTAGTGCACCATGCAATCCACAGCCTATATGACTATGAGACCAGAAGAACTAGATCATGCTTGGCTACCACTGTCAACCACTCAGAGTGAGATCTATGTAGGAGATCCTGGATAGAGAGGGAGAAAAATGTGCAACAAAACTCAAAAATCATTTGGGAAAAAAAAAGGGGGGACCGGGTTTGCTGGTCTGATAGAGTCTGGTGAAACAACTGAAACTATGACCCCTAGCTGTCCTGTCAGGGGTTGAACCCACATTTGTGGCTTCCAGCCAAACAAAAGACAGGCATATAAATTGAACATTTACCTGAGGTAGGTATACTACTTGGAGAGAATGATCATGGGAGAAAGGATGGCTGTTTATGCACAGGAAGACAGCTCAGGGGACAGGAGTGCGTGGAGGGATAGACACAGGGAAGAGGTAACTATCGGGAGGAATTGGGAGGGGAGCTGTTGCATTGTGGTAAATTGTAGTCAATGTCATGAGACAAAGT
>NW_006921611.1:2124840-2125953 GCF_000298275.1 Orycteropus afer afer
AAAAAAAAAAAAAAAGACAGAGTAGAACAACTCCATATGGTTTCTAAGGCTACAAATCTTTAAGGAAACAGACTGCCCCAACTTTCTCCTATGGAATTGCTGGTGAATTTGGAACACCAACTTTTTCCTTAGCAGGCAAATGCTTTAGCCACTCTGCCATCAGAGCCCCTTCTAGTAATATGAGTGATGTCAAAAACAACCAAACACAATTCACTGTGGATGAGTTGATTCCAACTCATAGTGTCCCTGCAGAACAGAGTAAGTAGAATTGTCCCATAGAGTTTCCAAGGCTGTAAATCTTTACAGAAGCAGATAGCCGCATCTTTCTCCTGGTGGAGATTCAAACCACTGACCTTTAGGTTAGCAGCTGAGTGCTTAACCACTACCCTATCAGGGCTCCTGGCAGTGATGTCCAGAGAGAGATAAAGTTTCTGTAAACACCCATGACAGATTCCTTTAGTCAGTAAGATATAAACACCACACAGATGCAGATTCCTCACTTGCATGATTTTGATTTTAAGAGGGCTCAGTCAAACTATACTGACCTTGACCATGAAAAAATAACACACTTTCAATTATTTTGATGTTTTAATAAGACACACAAACATAGATTCTATTAAAAACTGGCCAAGCCTTAGCAGAACACTGTACCATTTTTTATTTCAGTATGTTAAAAGAGATGTCTTAGAATTTGGATTGAGTCCACAAAGGAAAAGAGAGATGATTAAAAGGTAGGGAAGTTAATAGCCCATAGAAAAGCCTAAAAAGATTGAGAGTCTTTATGCTGAAGAAGACGCAAACTGGGAAGTTCCTTAAAAACATTTTCCGTTTAAGGGAAAGAATCATAAAGGTAGATTGAGAAGTTGGACAGCTCATGATATAGCACAAGATATAAATGAGTTTAGACTGAACACAAGGAAGGTAAGTCCTCTGACGTAGAAGTCCTTCATATGCAGGGAAAAACCACTGAGGATCATAAGGATGTCTTCCCCAACCACATTGTGTTGTTCCTTGAAAATCATTGGTTTTTGAGACAGAGATTTCACTCACTGGACCACCTCCAGAATCAATATTTGGTTTTATTTCAGTGTTGCTACAGTTTTCTTCACAACT
>NW_006921611.1:2126948-2130633 GCF_000298275.1 Orycteropus afer afer
CATATATATATAGTTGAATTCTCACGTAGGTAGACTTTTTAATAAAACAATTCTATAGTGTAGTCAAATAGCTTTTATAAATGAGAAAGGAAAGGAGTTAATTTATCTCTTGAACTGAATATAAGGTGTGTCAAGATCACTCTGAATAAAGAATACACATAAAACTTTTGTTAAATGAATGAATGAATGAACTGTTTTAAAAAGTAATGCCTTAAATAACCTCAAATCACACACAGTGGTGATAATTTTGTATTGGCTACTGCCCTGATTTCTGCTTTCTTTGTGGTCACGAGATCATTTTTAGTTAAACAAAAATTGTTTTTCTACCTTGAATCGATAATCAACTTCATGTCTCTCTTCCTATAATCATGAATTTCCTCAGTCAAGAATATATGCCTAGCACTGAAAAGTCATTCTATAGTGATACCTCAAGTATGATTCCATAAATAATGAATCAAAGACTCCCACTGTATTTCCGGTACCTTATTGCACTTTAATGTGCTCTGTGGTGTGCTTAACAAATCTTTAACCATGTCTCCAAGTATTACTCATAATTTAGTCTGAAACACTTAGCAATTTCATAAAGTTTGCATTCTGGCTCTAAAGTGAACCTTTAGAACAAAACTGAAATATTAAATATGTTTTGCATAAGTAGAAGTAATGTGAATTCATACCTTACTAAATGTTTTTATACTTCTTTCCATTTAACCGTTAATACTTTCTTCCTGCATGACTATTAATTTTTGTTGTAGTGAATAAAAGCCCCTTATTTCCTGCTTACAAGGAAGCCTATAGATATTCAAGAATAAAAGAAAGTAGAAGACACTTTTATGCACATCTATTTTGTGTCCAGGAATGGTGGAATGTTGCTGTTAATAACCTTGAAGAGTAGAAAACAAAATATAAAGGAAATTGAACTGTCATTATTGGCTGGCTTAGGCAAGACTGCTATACTGGTTAAAAAGTCCAGTGAGTCTTCGGGATATGAATGTCTGACTTGGACAAATTGTGCTTGCCTTTTAATATTATGTAAATTTTCCTTCACTTTGAAACAATTCAACCAACCACTACACAGCAAATACTTCATAATAATCACCTTCACTTGCTGCATATGCAGCTTTTAAATCATGAAAAAGTCTTCAAGCCTTTCCTTGCACTAAAGTAAGGCTAAATAAGAACCATATGCACCTGTTCCGACTTACAAACCAATTCGACTTAAAGACACAATTAGGAATGGATCTCATTCATAACACAGGGACTGCCTGTAAATTATTTTAGGGAATATGGAAAATGTTAGAAACAATCATGAAATCATGTGTGTCTATAAAAGCAGGTACTGAGCTGATTGTCATCTTATTCCCTTTCCTGGCCTCTTTTTCTCTCAGCTTTATATTCTCAACATCAGCTCTCTCCACAAACTCCACATATTCTTACCCTTCTCCCAGCCCAGCTTCCATTCCTGAGGTGTTGATTGTCAGCAAATCCAGCCCCGCTGACTGGACACACCTGTTCTTTTTGTTTCTACTCCATTCAAACAACTTGACAAAAGAGGAGTAGGAGTAATTAGAATTATGACTGAGATCCGTCTCATTGTTCTACATCCATCTACTGCACAGCTTGCTTCCCATGCTCTCATCTACAATCTTAATTTAGAAACCATCTCATCTTTGTCTCTGTGAATAAAAGTTTAAGGCAAAAAGAAATAGTTGGAAACTTTTTAAAATAGAATTTTACACAGGTTTATGAAATTGTTTTTAGTCTCTTAAAATAACATAGTGTATTTATGGGAGCTCTGGTGGCATGTATCTAAGGCATTTGACTGCTAACCAGAAGGTTGGTGGTTCAAACTCACCAGCCACTCCTTGGAAAGAAGATTGGGCAATCTACTTCTGTAGTGATACCACCTCGGAAACCCAAGGAGGAGTTGCTGAGTCGAGTCTGACTCGATGCACATTACAACAACAACATTAATTTTTGATTACTGAACAACACTTTACATTAATTATCTCACAGTTTCCATGGATCAGGAGTTTAGGCAGGACTTAGTTGGTTCCTTTGCTCAGAGTTGCACAAGACTGCATCAAGATGACTGCAGAGGCTGGGTTTTATCTGACACTGGGAGTCCTACTCCAAACATGTGATTATTGACAGAATTTATTTTCTCTGGTTTTACAGATGAAATCTTAGCTCCTAGAAGTTATTCCTCCATTGGAAACTCACAATACAGTTCTTTGCTTACTCAAGGCCAGCAGGAGAGTATGAATCTGACTTCTCCTGTCTCTGACCTCTAGAATTTCTTTTATTGTCTCACCTGTTTAGGTCAGGGTCACCAAGGATAACCACCACTTGATTAACTTAAACTCAACTGATCAAAGACCTTAATTATATTTGAAAATGTAATTACATTGCAAATGTAATCTGCTGCTATGGCACATAATATAACACAACCACAGAAACAATGTTCTATCAACTCTGCATATTCTATTGGTCAGAGAAAGTTACTGGTCCTAAACACACTAGATGGGAGAATTTACACAAGGTTGAGAGTCATTTTAGAATTCTTACAACGACAGTACGAATCTACTTAATAGCCTTCCCATTCTTTCCCAGCCTGACTTGCCAAAGTTTCCCCTTCCCAAGAAGCAGTATCAATTATCTCTATCCTTAATATCGAGAGTGACTTCAATGCTCATTCCCAAACTGGTCCAAAATAGTATCTTTGCATTTCTTTCATTTACTCAACTTTAAAGACCTATCCCTGGGCATCACTCAAGCTGTACATTAAGCTAGTCCTAATATTTATCATCTCGGAAGGAAGGTTGGGCAATCCTACTTCCGTAGTGATACTGCCTCGGAAACCCAAGGAGGGGTCGCTATGAGTCAGGGCCGACTCGACGGCACACAACAATAACAACAATATTTATTATCAATAAGAAATCAACCTTAAATGTAAATATTCCACTCTAAATTCAACCTCCACCATTTTTCGGTCAGACTGTTCTACTATGGTGTCTTGTGTGTTTCTGCAAGGGTGAAAGCTATCCCACCAGTATTTCAAATACCAGTAGGGTCACCAATGGTGGGCAGGTTTCAGTGGAACTTCCAGACTCAGAAGAAGAAAGGGGCCATCTACTTTTCAAAGAGTTGGTCAGTGAAAACGTTATGAATAGCAGTGAACACTGCCTGATATATTACTGGAAAACTTTATGAATAGCTCTGAAACATTGTCTGATATAGTGTTGAAAGATGAACCTCTCAGGTCAGAAGCCACTCAAAATACCACTGGGGAAGAGCTGCCTCTCAGAGTAGAGCTGACCTTAATGATGTAGATGCAGTAAAACTTTTGGGACCTCCATTTGCTGATGTGGCATGACTCAAAGTGAGAAGAAAGAGCTGCAAACATCCATTAATAATTGGTACATGGAATGCATGAAGTATGAATTTATTTAAATTGGAAATTGTCAAAAATGAAATTGAACAATATCCTAAGTATTAGTGAGCTGAAATGGACTGGTTTGGGCCATTTTATCAAACAGATGATCTACTATGCCAGGAATGACAACTTGAAGAGGAATGGCATGGCATTCATTGTCACAAAGAATGTCTCAAGATCTATCCTAAAGTACAATGCTGTCAGTGATAGGATAATATCCATATACCTACAAGGAAGACCAGTTAATATGCA
>NW_006921611.1:2130918-2132578 GCF_000298275.1 Orycteropus afer afer
TAGCAGTTGGAAAATATGGCCTTGGTGATAGAAATAATGCTGGTGATCACCTGGTAGAATTTTGCAAGACTAATGATTTATTCATTGCAAATACTTTTTCAAGAACATAAACAACTATTCATGTGGACTTCACCATATGGACTAAACAGGAATCAGATTGACTTTGTATGTGGAAAGAGGTGATAGAAAAGCTCAACATCTTTAGCCAAAATAAGGCAAGGAGCTGATTGGGGAACAGACCATGAACTGCTCATATGCAAGTTCAAGTTGAAGCTAAAGACAATTAAAACAAGTCCACAAGAACCAATATGTGACTTTGATTATAACACTCCTGAATTTAGAGATCATCTAAAGAATAGATTTGATGCACTGTACACCAGAGACCGAAAACCAGAGTAACATCAAGAAGATCATCCATGGAGAAAACAAAGGGTCTTATTAAAAAGACAAGAAAGGAAGAAAAAACCACAGTGGATGGCAGAAGAGATTCTGAAACTTGCACTTGAATGGAGAGTAATTAAAGGAAATGAAAGAAATCATAAGACAAAAGAGTTGAACAGAAGATTTCAAAGAGCAGTTTGAGAAGACAAAGGCAATTATTATAATGAATTGTGCAAAAACCTGGAGTTAGAAAACCAAATGGTAAGAACATGCTCAGCGTTTCTCAAGCTGAAAGAACTGGGGAGGAGGGGGAATCAAGCCTCAAGTTGCAATACTGAAAGATTCTATGGGAAAAATATTGAATGATCCAGGAAACATGAAAAGAAACTGGAAGGAATTCACTGAGTCACTGTACCAAAAAGTATTGGTGATATTCATCCATTTCAAGAGGTGGCATATGATCAAGAACCAATGGTATTAAAGGAAAAAGTTGAAGCTGCACTGAAAGAATTGGTGAAGAACAAGGCTCCAGGAATTGACAAAATACCCATTGAGATGCTTCAACAAATGGATGCCATGCTGGACTCACTCACTCGGCTATGGCAAGGCATTTGGAAGACAGCTACTTCACCAACTGACTGGAAGAGATGCATATTTGTACACATTCCAAAGAAAGGTGATCCCACAGAATGTGGAAATGATCAAACAATGTCATTAATATCACACACAAGTAAAATTTTGCTGAAGATAATTCAAAAATTGTTGCAGTAGTCTATTGACAGAGAACTTCCAGAAATGCAAGCTGGATTCAGAAAGGGACATGAAAAGAGGGCTATCATACCTGATGTCAGATGGACCTTGGCTGAAAGCAAAGGGTTCCAGAAAGATGTTTACTTGTGTTTCATTGACTATGCCAAAGCATTCGATTGTATGGATCATAACAAATTATAGATAACATTGAGAAGAATATGAATTCCATAACACTTAATAGTGCTCATGAGGAACCTGTACATAGAGCAGGAGGCTATTGTTCAAATAGAACAAGGGGATATTTCATGATTTAAAATCAGGTAGAGGGGGTATCCCCACACTTATTCAATCTGTATGCTAAGCAAGTAATCTGAGAAGCTGGACCATATGTGGAAGTAAATGGCATCAGGATTGGAGGAAGACTCATTAACAACCTGAAATATGTAGATGACACAACTTTGCTGAAAGTGAAGATGACTTGAAGCACTTACTGATGAAGATTAAAGACTACAGTCTGCAGTATGGATTA
>NW_006921611.1:2133158-2134201 GCF_000298275.1 Orycteropus afer afer
GGATTGACACTGTGACTGCAATGATGAGCTCAGGTATATCAAGGCTTGTCAGTCTGCACAGGACCAGGCAGTGTTTTGTTCTATTGTATATAGGTCCCTATGAGTCAGAGGCAACTCAATGGCAACTAACAACAACAGCAACAAATTCAACTTCTTATATATCATGTCTCTCATGTCATAACTCCAACTACATTTACTCTTTAACTACAGTCAGGCATTGGCACCATGGCTAGTCCATTTTCTTCCAATTTTCAGCTACCTCTTGGCTCATTAATATTCCCAATTATCTTAGAGAATCTAGTTATTACCTCAATCATTCTAGCACCAACATCTTCAATTATCTTGAACCCCAATATTTCCACTTTACCTTTCCATCATAACTCCATCTTTCTATTCCCTCTAAAGCCCAGGTCTGCTTAGCATTGGTGGAGAAAATCAAACAAATGTGCATTTAAAAGCCATTATAAACTCATAGTATGCAAGGCTTTCAATGACCCGAAGGTTCTAACATTTATTTGTTGTCTCTCCTACTTCCCCTCAGAGACTACATGTCCTGGATATTCTACTCTAACCCTACCCAATTCCAAAATCCTCTAAACTAAGCAAACATACCAGAGTTCACACACAGAAAGTTGAAGTCTTCAGAACAAACAGCATGCTCTCTTCCATCTACAATTACATTTAAATGCACTTATTGCTTATCATATCTAAGAGTATTAATTATCTTCTTTCTCTTCAATATATTCAACCTTCCTTCCTTTCTTAATCTTATTTTTTATCTTTGAATAGTTTGTCTACTTAATGAAGACACAACAAATCCCATTTTCTCTTACTTTATGGTTCTAGATCATGTCCTCCTCATCACTCAACGAATCTATGGGAATAACTACCTAACTGGTCTTGGTGTATTTACCTTTGCCAGAATATTGCATGTAAATTGAAAATTTCCTTTTGTCACTGCTTAAAAATATTCAACAATTCCCCTTTTTCTAAAACAAAAGTGCATAATTTTTAGCATAATATATAAAAAACTAAACTTACTG
>NW_006921611.1:2134786-2135822 GCF_000298275.1 Orycteropus afer afer
AAGATATAGGGGCTTCTGGGCCCTAAAATAAGGAGCTCTCATGGCATAGTGTCTAAGGCATTTGATTGCTAACTAGATGGTTGGTGATTTATAACAACCAGTGGAAGGAAGGCTGTGCAATCTATTTCCATAAAGATTTACTGCCTTGGAAACCCAAAGGGGTTCCCTAAGAGTTAGAATTGACAGGATGGCAGTGAGGAATTTTTTTTTTTCTTTTTACCCTAAAATAAAGAGGATATGCATTATAATCATAGGAAATTAACAATGAACATCATTGTAAGAAATAAATCTGTTGTAAGCTACTAGAAGTTAGGAATTGTTTGTTATTATAGCACAATCTGGTGAAAGCTCATTAATATAAAAATTGGTACCTCTGTAAGACAAACTTAAAATATATTACTTTGTCCTTTGGACCAGGTTGATGAAACTGTGGAAACATGTTTTGCCACTATTCTCCAAGGTACAATTTTGTAAAACTGTCACCAGTAATGAGTTAATAGGCAAATAACATACAAATGAACTTGAGGCTGAGTTAACTAAAGATGAGCAAAGATGTTAATAATATGATTGTTCTTAGATTTATTTGACAAATCAGTACTGGAAAAAGATGAGATCCAAAAGAGCCAATTGATTTGCATGTAATTGAAAGGAATATGTTGTTATTGTAGTTCTGTACCATTGAGTCAATTCCAACTCAGAGTGATCATATAGGGCAGAGTAGAACTGCCCTGTAAGGTTTTATAAGCTGTAAAATACATGGAAGTAGATTGCCAAGTCTCTTCTTCTGCATAGTGGCTGGTGGGTTTGAATCACAGACCTTCAGTTAGCAGTTGAAGAGTTAGTCATTGTGCAACCAGAACTCCTTGAAAGGAATATAGAAAATCAAAAAGCACTAGAACTTACTGAGCTTGAAAATGCAATTTATTACCATTTCCAACTACGAAAATATAAAATATACAAAGTCTGAATATCAAGAACCAATTAAAACTCAATCTAATGGCATGGTCAAAATCAAGGGTATGGCAACCAAACTTTT
>NW_006921611.1:2161217-2165262 GCF_000298275.1 Orycteropus afer afer
AAAAAAAAAAAAAAAAGAAAAGAAAAGAAAACCTCCATGTCATTGCTTAAAATCCTTCAACAGCTTCCTTTTGCTTGAAAACTAAGAGTATAAGATCTTTAGTATGGTGTGCAAGGTCTTCTAATACATATTCTTACCTGATTCTTCCTCTTTACCACTACCTTTTGAATTCAGTATATAAATAAGTACATAAAGGTACAGGCCACATTTTCATGTCTCCTGCTGTGAGCAGCTCCAAACAAAATAGTATTATAAAACCTGTATGTCCTTGGTGCTTTTCTTTCCTTTCAGAATCTCACTTTAGATATTTTTCCCATTTTCTTGGTTCCCTCACTCTATAATGAAATCCTGATAGTTAGCTGTCAATTTGATGACAAGGAAATAAAAAAAAATCATAGACTTTTAGCACCAGAATGGAAATTAGAGATTATCGCTCCTTCATTTTCAGATGAGGTTATTGAAGTCTAGAGAGACAGCAACAGCTAATAACAGAGTCAAGATTAGAAACTACATCATCTGACCCCACAGCCAATGAGCTATCTGTTAAACCATGTTGTCATGTATGAGAATAGGGCTAAATACTCATACTAATTTTACTAATTCAAAAGGATTTCATATTTAGCTTTGTTATATTCCACATCACAGATCTGAGTACATCATAATTATCTGTAGAAAATTAAAATATCCCAATTTCTACTAATGCAGTTTTGAGCTGCCAATCCACTGTAGTTTCATTTTTCTTTTAATCAATATATATATATCCTGGGAAATATACTAAAACTAAACAAATAATTTCAACTCTTCATATTCTGGGAGTTCTGGTGGCATAATTCCTCGGAAGGAAGATTGGGCAATCTACTTTCACAAAGATACCACCTTAGAAACCCAAGGAGAGGTTGCTATGAGCCGAATCAACTCCACAGCAGTGAGTTTTTTTGTTTTGTTTTGTTTTTTTCATATTCTGAGGTAGGTTAGAAGAAAACAAGGATGGGAAATGCTTTAAATAATTTTGTAGCAAAGCGGTTGAATAATTGAAAGGATCCATGTCTGATGAAATCTTTTTTTTTTAATTTTTCCTCTTTCAATATGAAAAATATACTAATTTGAAAATGAGGATGATGAAGGTATAGTTGGAAGCTTGACAAAAGAGGTGGATCTTTGTAGAAGAATGAGAAGGAGCACATTAGGGAATGAATTAAAGATTGCCAAGCAGAGCTAAGGATCCAATTATGCTCTCTGCCTTGTAATAGGATAAAGGAAAATGAACATTGTCCATGTAAGCCCATTATTAATATTGCAAGCCTAAGAACATTGCCAAAGTAAGATCGCTGTATAGTCATGTAACAAAGGAACTTAAAAAAAAAAAAAAGAAGAAGAAGAAGAAAGAAAGAAAAGAAAAGAAAAACTTGGGAGAGAGCATTAAGATGTTTCCAAGAAGATGAAAGAAGAGTGTGAGTTTAAAAGAAGCTTTGGTGGCACAGTGGTTAAGCAAAAGTTTGGTAGTTTGAATTCACCAATCACTCGGAAAGAGAAAGAAATGTCAGCTTGCTTCCTTAAAGATTACAGCCTTGGAAACCCTCTTGGTCAGTTCTAATCTGTCCTATAGGATCACTATGAGTCAGAATCAACTCAATGACAATGAGGCATTGAAGAAGAAAAAAGACCCAAGGGTCTAAAAATTACTATGAGGTTCAAGGAAAGATTCAATAAGAACTGAGAAAGAGAAATCACAGAAAGGTAGTGCAGTGAATTGCTTGATGTGGCCCTTCTAGCCATTGTCTTCCATTCTGTGATGTTTTATAAATCCCATTATCCATGCCTGTTTGGGGTGGTGTGGTAGTTAAGGTCAGGTATCAACTTAGCTGGGCAGCTGGTAGTAGTCATTCCCTATAATGACTGGCAATGGACTCTGTGATGGGATTTAGGTTAATTCTGTTGGGGCAACACAGGTGGAATGTCTGCCTTGCTAGAGGGTATAATTCAAATCACCACCCTTAGTTTCCCTGAAGGTATACCTACGAATCTCCTGGGAAGATTCGCTCTCCTCTTGCTCTGGCTTTGTGTCTTGGCTCATCCTCATCTCACTCCTGGATTTGGGACAGCAGCCGTCATCTGATCTGCTGATCGAGATTCATCAAACCCTAAGAGTTGGAAGGATCCGCCAGATCTGCTCATGGACCCAGGACTCACCAGCCTGCCAGCTTCCACCACTACTACGTGAGACGAACCCTTGGGTGTCTGTGAGTTCTGTGAGGCATTACAGCAAAATACAGAACTCTAAGACTGGGGAAATTACTGGGAGGAGGAAGAGGAGTTAATGTTGGAAATGATGGAGTGGCATGGTAGTTTGGATATTTGGGACATCTTTAACCTCCGCCACATGGGGACCGGCCTCATGCTGATCTTTCTAAGACAAATTGTCCAAGCAGGTAGGTAATTGTTGTCTAAGAGAGGAGGAATATAGGAGTTAGAGATGATGGAAAAGTATGGCTCTGAGAATGGCTCACTGAGGTAGAATGAATATGGAATAAATTTAAGGAGAGGAATTTATGGAACTGTTTAATAGGTTATTGAATAGAACATTAATATGTCCTGCACACACACACACACACACACACACACACATGGAATTTCTAGGAATACAGTGAATGATCTGGAAGTTGCTGGATTTCAGCAAAGAGAATACGAAGAAAGTGCATTTACTCTTGTATCTATTCATTCATGAGGCACTATTCTCATCATTAGAGAATGAAGTAAATCAGCCCAGTGCAATATATCATTTGATTTCTTGACTGCTGCTTCCATGGGTTATGGATCCAAGTTAAATGAAATCATTGACAGCTTCAATCTTTTCTCCATTTATCAGGATGTTGCTTATTAGGTCAGTTGTAAGATTTTTTTTTTTTTTCCTTGATGTTGAGATGCAATCCATACTAAAGGCTGTAGTATTTAATATTCATCAGTAAGTCCTTCAAATCTTCTTTACTTTCACCAAGTAAGGTTGTGTCATCTGCATATTGCACATTGTTAATGAGTCTTCCTCCAATCCTGATTCCATGTTCTTTTTCATATAGTCCAGCTTGTTGGATTACTTGCTCAGTGTACAGATTGAATAAGTGTGTTGAAAGGATATAACCCTGACACACACTTTTCCTTATTTCAAACCATGCGGTACCCCTATGTTCTGTTCAAACAACTACCTTTTGTTACAAATTCCTCCTGAGCACAATTAAGTGTTTTAGAATTCCTGTTCTTTGCAATATTATCCATAATTTGCTATGATCCACACAATCAAATGCCTTCACATAGTCAGTCAATAAAACACAGGTAAACATCTTCCTGGTATTCTTTGCTTTTAGTCAAGATTAATATGAAATCAGCAATGATACCTCTCATTCCCTGTCCTCTTCTGAATCTGACTTGCATTTCTGGAAGTTACCCATCTACATATTGCTGCAAACATTTTTTGAATTGCTTTAAGCAAAATTTTACTTGTGCATGATATTAATGAAATGGTTTGATAATGTTTTGGTTACCTAGTGCCTCTCTGACAAGAATATACTACAAATAGGATGGCTTGAAGAAACAGGAATTTATTCTCTTCTGGTTTGCAGGCTTTAAGTTCAAGTTCAAAGTGTCAGGCTCTAGGGATTGGGAAAAGCCCCTCAACTTTGGGCTTCAGTTCTGCCTTCTGCTCCCGGCCCACTAAAGCTAGAGGCTTTTCTTCACTCAGACAGCTGCTGGCTGCTGAGGCTGACAGACCCAAGGTTGATGAGTAAAAAGGCACAGTCCTGATGTTACCAAACCACATGGGAGGCCATTAATTCAAGTCCATTGAAAGTCCCAAGGTTGGCGGAGCAAAGCAGGCTGTTGAACAATGACATGGCTACATGTAGGGTTCAAACATGCCACAAGCCAGGGAAAATTCCCAAAACTCCTTCTTATATGTGGGAATCAGACCACATCCCTAAAGCAGCTACTCAGCTGTTTGTGGTAGATCCCACCATGGAGTTGATTGCCAGTCTCATCATGGGGAATAACTACC
>NW_006921611.1:2165805-2166386 GCF_000298275.1 Orycteropus afer afer
GATGCTTCCTGCAGTGTTCAATATCTTGCCTATAGAATCTCTCAATAATTGTAACTCAAGGCTTGGATTTTTTCTTTAGTTCTTTAAACTTGAGAAATGCTGGACATGTTCTTCCTATGCAACAAAAATAAAACTAGGTAGAAGTGATTGAATGAAGGACACACTAGAAAAGATGTTCAGGAGTACCTCCTTGTTGTTGTTGTTGTTGTTGTTAACTGCCTAAAGCACCAAACCTTAAGGAGGTTAAATTTAGCTGAGGCAGGAGAAAAAGCTATGCATGCTAAGACCCGGGTAAAAAAAAATTATATGCAGCAGTAAATATGATATGTGTACAAAATCATGAAACATTAGAGTTTGATATGTTTGTGAAATAAGACGTCTGGTTTGGCTGAAATGTAAAAAATAAGGTAGAGACTAATAGGAAGTAAGGTCAGAGAATAAGTGAGAGTCAAATCTTTGAGACATTATTGTCAATGATAAGAAATTTAAAATTCATTCTAGGTGCAATTAGAAGCCATTAGTGGCTTCCAGTGCATGGGATTGACTTCAAAGGAGGATTTTTTAAGTGAACTTAAAAAAAA
>NW_006921611.1:2166511-2171263 GCF_000298275.1 Orycteropus afer afer
GGAAGTAGGATTGCCCAACCTTCCTTCCGAGGAGTGGCTGATGGGTTTGAACCGCCAGCCTTCTGGTTAGCAGTCAAGTGCCTTAGGCACTAAAGAGAAAAAGGTGGAAAGACCCAGGAGATTTAGGAGTGAATATTACATCCCTGTAACACTGCTTGATGTAGAGAATGCCAACTACTCAGATGTCAAGGTGCCATATAGAACAAGAAGCCAAGTGGAAAGTAACAATCAAGTCTTTACTCACTTACTATAAAATGAAACAAGAGGTAAAAAGAGACACTACCTACCCCATCAAATGGTGCTGGGAGTCAGGTAGATCCAGTGCAGATGAGGAAAACTGTCTTGCTGCCATGGAAATCCAAACAAAAGGCTCTTCCTCTTAGGAAGAAGGGATATAGGTAGGTAGATAGATAGATAGATAGATAAAAGAGAGAGAGAGTCAAAGTGGAGAAAAGTTCCTTAGACAAGGCCCCAGAGAAGGAGGCTTCAAAATTGAGGCACCTGGGCTAGGTACACAGATATATGTATGAGCACAAATGGGCCACAGTGGCCTGAGACCCTGATTGCAATACCCTCCAGGAAACAGCAATGTGCTGGCTGTCCCGCAAGTATGGTCTGGAAAGGGCAGATTCTTCTCATTTTGCCTCCAGAAAAAGTCTTGTAATTGCCTATAGTCAAGACTGAAAAAAATCACACAGAAGATTTTGGCCTAGAGCTGTATTCTTCAGAAAGAAATCTATTTTTCAGTTAACATGAGAAGGTAGGAGGAATATTCTGGGAAGAAACTGAGACTTGAGAGTGATAAGGAAAGAAGAAGGGAAATATCCATTGATGTGTTGGTATGATGGTATCTCTGACATGTATTTTTCCCCAGGAGAAAATAAGGGCTGGTTTGTATCAGAAGTGAGCAACTACTGTGTGTGGGACCTGGACTTTCTGTGACAGTCTTATGGATTGGTTTGCTTCTTGAGGGGGTGACTTCATCTTTGAGTCTCTGGCATTAATTCCGTTCATGACATAAATTTTTAATTCATAGTAAATGAATCAACAGAATTATGACTTTGGCCTCTGTAACACTGCTTTATGAGAAGGCTTTAAAGTGGTATTACCCAGATCTCAAAATCAAAGGCCTTCAAGAGTCAGCCAGATAGGTAAAATAAATAAGTAAATCAGCCATGTATATATATGAGTATAAGAACAGTGGTGAACAGTAGCATTCATGACCTGCTTAAAGGCATTTAAATTGAATGGAAACAACAACAAATACTGTGCTAGCAGAAAAATCAGTTTTGCTGAAATTTTCAGTCTGCAGGCTGTCAGTGTATAACATATTACTCTAAAGCTCATCTCTAAGATCAGCAGAAAAAGAAAGAAAACACCCTGGGTGCCACAAATAATTTGCACGTGACTTCTAGCTTAAAGGAGCTCCAGTGGTACTATGGTTAAGACATTGGACTTGGCTGCTAACCACAAGGTTGGCAGTTCAAGTCCACTAGCCACTCCATGGGAGAAAGATGAGGTAATCGACTTCCATAAAGATTTACAGCCTGGGACATCCTATGGGGGGTAACTATGCGTCAGAATCAAATTGATGGCAGTGGGGATTTTTGTTTGTTTTTGTTTCTACTACCCTAAATATTATTGGTTAACACTCACCCATTGAAAGATTACAGCCAAGAGAAGCCTATGGAACTTTTTAGAAAAAGAAAAACAAAGCAAAACCACACTCACTGCTGTCGAAACAGATCGGTCTCATAGAGCTTCCTCCTTGGGTTTCTGAGGCAGTATCACTACAGAAGTAGATTGCCCAAACTTCCTTCCAAGGAGTGGCTGGAGGATTTGAACCACCAGCCTTTTGATTAGCAGTCAAATGCCTTAGGCACCATAGACATGCTACATTTCCAAAGTTGCATTAAGTTATTCCTTTGTTCATGAATTTCTCACTCATTTATTTACTCATTAACAAATAATTTTAGTGTCTATTTTAGAGCAGGCATTATTCTATGTGGAAGCTTGTGTGGTTCAATGGTTAAACACTTGGCTGCTAACCAAAAGTTTGTCAGTTGACACTCACCAGAGGCTGTGCAGGGGAAAACACCTGATGGTCTGCTCTCATAAAAGCATAGAAAATCCTATTGGACAGTTCTATTTTGTCATATAGGTTCATTATGAGTCAGAATGGTCACAACATACAATAACAACTATTTAAGGTTTGGGGATATGATCACATACAAGACAAAAATTCCTGCCCTCACAAAGCTTACATTATAAAGGTGAAATGATTAACAAAACAAGTACAGGTCTGCATTGCTTAATATCCATGATATGTTCTGTGAAGCAGGATGTTATGAGATTTGGATGTTGTGTTAACACCACATTATAGAAAATCAGTACCTAAACAATTTATAGTCAAATCCCTGTAAAGCCTATTATATTAAAATCTTATGAGAGCCTGTCAGACAAAGTCCTAGGGCTGTATCCACTGGATACAGGAGGCTGATTTTGCTGGGTGTTTAGCTGGGCTAGGTGGGAGCTCTTCCCACAGCTCTATCACACTTTTGCACATGTCCAGGTGGAGAGGGGCAGGGGACAAAAAGGAATGTAGAGAGGTGACTGCAGGTACCAGATGTGAAGGTGCTGGGAGAAAAGCTGGTGGTAGTGGACCTGGCTGCCACTGCCTTGTTGATGCAGCTGCTTCCTGATCTCGTGTAGCCTTTGTCACTGTCACCTGGAGCCAGCAACTTGCTAGTGCCAAATGCACTGCCCTGTATGGGTAGTGAAAGACTAAACAGCTGCTGGGCTAGTGAATGAAGCCAGGAAAAGGGGAAGGAGGAGGTACAGGAGGAGGCGTTGTGTGGATAGTGATGTACCCTGAAGCCCTACTGCTCATTCACTCTAGGGGTTTGGGGTCTTTAAAATAAGAAACAGAAAGCTACCTTCCCTTTAAAAAAAAAACAACCACAAAACTACCTTGTTGGACCATAGATGCATATGTGATTGGACATTGTGCAAATCAACATTAAGCAATGAATTCCTGTAATATAGTATGCTAGATGATGATAAAAATGGGAGGGGAAGAACAAAACACAGAACAGGGATAGGGAATAAAGGAGTGATTGGGACAGGAGACATGCCAATTTTAAATATAGTGGTTGAGAAAACATCACTGAGAAGGTTAATTCTGAAAAAATACTGGAGGTGAGGAGACAAGCTATGATTTTATTTGGGATAAAATGCACCAGTTGGAGGCAAGGGTACGTATACAGTGTTTGAAGATAGAAGAGTTACTGACATGTTTGGACAGCATAAGAAGGCAGTTTGACTGGGAGATGAGTAAGGCACAAAGGAGTAGAAGATGAAGTAAGAGTGGTAAGAAGGGACATGTCATGTGCACTTGTGCAGCTATTGTTAAAATGTTTTTGGCTTTTGCTCTGAAAGAGATAGGAAGCCAAAGGAGAGTTTCAAGTAGAGGAAACTAAGGAAATCTGACCTATGTTCAACAAGATCATTCTGATCAGGAATTGATGGAGATGAGAGTAGCAGCAAAGTAACCAATGGGGAAGCCATTAAAATAATCCAAGCAAGAGATAATGGTGGCTTGAATGGCAGTAGAGGTGATGAGAATTAGTCAGATTTGGGGTATATTTTGAAGGCTGATAGATTGGATATATTGTATAAAAAAATGGATTCAAGGACAATTCTAAGTTGTTTTTTGTTTCATCATTTTTGCTTTTTCCCAATAATGGAGATGGGGAAGATTTAGATGATGGAATATGTTTTGAAAGGAGGCCAAGGCATATTGCTTAGTATATTTTAAGTTTGAGAGTACATATGACCTTCTGTTACCAAAGATGCATCTCCAGTGGAGTATTCACATGTCTGGAACTTTAGCTGGCATCTAGCAGCAAAGCCAAGAGACAAAGTTATTTATTTATTATTATTTTCATTAGATCTTAAACAATCCCACATCTAACCACCAATGGTCTAACTTAAAATTCACTAAGCATTATTCCAACTGCTTTTTATGGTTGACTGAAAAGGCTTACTGATGTCAAACAAACTTGATGTGAAATCCCTGGCATATTTTATGATGTGGCTTTTACGAAATAAGAGCTTCTAACATTCTTATTTTTTTCTATATGTGAAAAGTAACTTTGTTCTCTATAATGTTCAGATTTACAGAGCATAGAAGAGAATGTATGAAAACAATCATGTCTTACCTCTACCCAAAATCAAGTAACCAAGGTTACTTTGGGGAGTAGTCATATACTAGTTCATTTTCAGATTATTAAGGATTCAAGATCATAAAAGTTATCTAGTTCATTTTTTGTTCATTTTGTGAATATGATCCAAGATGACAAATAATTTATGTAATGTCAGATAGTGAGTCAGCACCAGAATCCATATCACTTGACTCCTATCTAGAATTCTTCCTGCCTCAGCATGTATTCTCCACCTATCCAGAGATTAGCAATATTCTGAAAAGCAAAGATAAGGACAATATTCTTTTCTGTAACCTTGAAGATATCATTTCTGTACTTACTATTATCAAGGCACAATATTTGTTCTGGAATGTAGCTTATGTTATTTTATATAGTTGCTTATATTTTGGTTTGATTAGCTTCATTTTGGGTGCCCTTTTTACCTATCTGGAATAAACCACTGCTTTTTTTTTCCCCCTTCTCCTCCTAAAGAATAAAAATAAATAAAAGAACAACAAACAAACAAACAAAAAACCCTGCTCTCAGGAAG
>NW_006921611.1:2171387-2177337 GCF_000298275.1 Orycteropus afer afer
ATAGCGAGAGAGAGAGAGAGAGAGAGAGAGACTTATTTAAAGGAAATAGACCTTACAATTGTGAAGGTTGGCAAGTCCCAAATCCATGGTTCAAGAAATAGAGTGAAGACTTTTTCTGGCTCATGTGGTTACAGGGGCTGATGAACCCTAAATCTGAAGGTCAGATGGTAGAGTGGAGGCCTCTCCCAGCTCATGGCATTTTCAGAGTTGGTGGTTCTAAAATCTGTAGGTCAGGCAGCAGTCTGGAGATTTCTACAGACTTAAAAAAAAAAAAAGTAGCCATTGCTGTGGAGTTGGATCGACTCATAGCAACCTCTCCTTGGGTTTCTGAGGTGGTATCACTACATAAGTAGATTGCCCAACCTTCCTTCTGAGGAGTGACTGGTGGGTTTGAACCCCCAGCCTTCTGGTTAGCAGTCTTATGTTTTAAGAATTAGAAGTCAGGAAATGAGAAGAATGCAGGGACTGGAGAGAGTGCTCTTTGAGAAAACATACATTTGTATATCAGAAGCAGGCCACATCCCCAAGGAACTCCCCTTTCAATTGATTGGGCTCACATCAGATCACAAAATGGAAGGTGATTACATGTTGCTATGTGCTGTCCAGTGGGACCTGACTCATAGCGACTCTTCCTTGGGTTTCCAAGGCAGTATCACTATGGAAGTAGATTGCCCAACCTTCTTTCCGAGGAGTGGCTGATGGGTTTGAAGCACCAGCCTTCTGGTTAGCAGTCAAGTGCCTTAGGCACTATGCTACCAGAGCTCCTAGGGTCTGCCAAATCATTGAGATTAATAGGCTAATCAAGTTGACACAATGTATTCACCGTCAGGGCAGGGATTCATATCTCCCAGCTGTGTTTGAAAATCAACTGTTCTCATTGCAAAAAAAAAAAAGAGCTCTAAGCTGTGGCTGAGGCACATGGGATGATAGATAGAAAAAAAAAAAAGTGTATATATAAAGAGATTGAGGAACTCTGGTAGCGTAGTGCCTAAGACACTTAACTGCTAACCAGAGGGCCACCAGCCACTCTTCGGAAGGAAGGTTGGGCAATCTACTTCCGTAGTGATACCGCCTCGGGAACCCAAGGAGGGGTCGCTATGAGTCGGGGCTGACTCGACGGCACATAACAACAACAACAACAACAAGGAGATTGTGTCAGGGTATACCAAATATCAAAGCAATAATACCTTGTATGTACTTACTAAGTTTTAAAAGTGTGATAAGTATATGCTTTCAATATCTCCCAAAATGATGCTAAACAGAAGGACTTGCAGTATCAGCTCCATTTTAAAGAAGAAGAAACTAAAGCCATGAGGCTTAACCTCAGAGTCCTCACATAATTTGTCTTTAGACAAAATGAATCATCAGACATTAAGGTATGTGTGGCAGACTGTTCTAACAAACTCCTGCATCCAAGTAGCCAAAAAACAAATTATACTTATGCAGAGTCCAATATATGTGTTTATGATATAAGAAAGGACTTCTGTGTGGACATTCAAAGACACAGTACCCTTCCATCATGTGATTGTATTCTTCTCTAAGTGTATGTTTAACTCATTCAGCTGCTAGATGAGGAAAGAGATAGCTAATTTTTATGGCACAGGTCAAGGTATTACATTAGACAGAACTCAGCAACGTGGCCACACTTTATAGCAAGCAAGTTTCCATCTTTAGATGTAGTTTAGCTTGTGCCCAGGAGGAAATGAAATGAGTTTTGGTGAGCATATAATAGTCTGGGCTACAATCAGGGACAGATTCCAGGACTTGGCACCAGTTGGGTGTTCTTTATATGGAACTACTTCACTTCTGCTAGTAGTCATTCCTTGGCACAATTTTGTATGTTTTTGGTTTGTTTTGTTTTATTTCTTAGCTTAGGGAACATCCTAGAAGTGAGGGCACGTGCATAAATTCCATTTATTTCACCAACCACTAAGTCATTCTAAAAGTCACAGTTCTCTCAAGAGGATTTAAGATAAACCCAGATAACAGAGAAGGAAAATGCACTTTGATCGTATATGGGAATTTGAATACTGACAGGGACACCTCAATGCTGCAAGTTTGTCATTACTCCATTAAGTTTCGTGATAAAGATTTAACACAAATTCTAGCTAGGTATTTTGTCCAGGTCTATGATTTGTGGATAGAAGCTCCTCTCAGTGGGAGAAAGAAAGGTCCCTTCTGTGATTTCAACAGAGTACTCAACTATGTTCCAAAAATGTGCGGTCATTGATGTTGTTAGGTGCCATCGAGTCGTCTCTGACTCACAGCGACCCTATGAATGAAACACAACCCAGTCCCGCACCAGCTCCATGATGCTTGCTATACTTGAGCCTATCACTACATCCACTGTGTCAATCAATCATGTTGTGGGCCTTCCCTTCTTTCATTGACCCTCCATCTTACCATGCATGACATCTTTCTCCAGAGAGTGGTCCCTTCTGACAACATGACCAAAGTAGGTGAGACGAAGTCTGGCCATTCTCACATCCAATAAGCATTCTTGCTGCACTTCCTCCAGAACAGATTTGTTAGCTCTTTTAGCAGTGCATGGTACTTTCAGCATTCTTCATCAGCACCACAACTTAAAAGCATTAATTCTTCTTCGGTCTTTCTTATTCATTGTCCAGTTCTCACATGCATATGAGGTGATTGAAAATATCAGGGCTGTGTCAGGCACAACTTAGTCCTTAAGGAGATATCTTTGCTCTTTAGCACTTGAAAGAGGTCCTTTCCAGCCAACTCTGCCAGTGCTGTACGTCGTCTGATGTCCCGACTGCTGCTTCCATTGACGTTGATTGTAGAACCAAGGAATGTGAAGTCTTTGACAACTTCAATCTTTTCTCCATTCATCATGCTGCTGCTTATAGGTCCAGTTGTGAGGATTTTTGTTTTCTTTATATTGAGATTTAATTCATTCTGCAGACTATTCTTCAATCCTCATCAGTAAGTGCTTCAGTCATTCTCACTTTGAACAAGCAAAGTTGTGTCCTCAGCATATAGCAGGGGTTAATGATCCTTCCTCCAAACTTGATGCCACATTCTTCTTCATATAGTCCAGCTTCTTGGGTTATTTGCTCAGTATATAGATTGAATAAGTATGGTGAAAGGATATAACCCTGACACACTCCCTTCTTGATTTTAAACAAACAGTGTCCCCTTGTTCTGTTCAAATGACAGCCTCTTAGTCTATGGACAGGTTCCTCATGAGTACAATTAAGTGTCCTGAACTTCCCATTCTTCTCAGTGTTATCCACAATTTGTCATGATCCACACAATCAAATGCTTTGGCACAGTCAATAAAACCCAAGTAAACATCTTTCTGGTATTCTTTGCTTTGAGCCAAGATCCATTAGACATCAGCAATGATATCCCTCATTTCATGTCCTCTTCTGAGTCCAGCTTGAATTTCTGGACGTTCTCTCTCAATATACTGCTGCAACCATTTTTTAATTATTTTCAGTAAGATTTTATTGCATATGATAGTAATGATATTCTTTGATAATTTCCACATTCTGTAGGATCATCTTTCTTTGGAATGGGTACAAATATTGATCTCTTCCAGTCAGTTGGCCAGATAGCTGTCTTCCAAATCTCTTGACACAACTAAGTGAGTGGCTCTAGTGAGGCATCCATTTTTTGAAACATCTCAATGGGTATTCTGTCAATTCCTGGAGACTCGTTCTTTGCCTATTCCTTCAGTGCAGCTTCGACTTCTTCCTTCAATACCATTGGTTCTTGAACATATGCCATCTCCTGAAATTGATGAACATTAACCAATTATTTTTGGTACAGTGACTCTGTGTATTCCTTCCATCTTCCTTGGATACTTCCTGCATCATTCAATATTTTGCTCATAGAATCTTTCAGTATTGCAACACAAGGCTTAAATATTTTCCTCCATTTTTTCAGCTTGAGAAATGCCAAATGGTGTTCCTCTCTTTCAGTTTTCTAATTCTAGGTCCTTGCACATTTCATTATAGTAATTGGCTGCTCTTTGAAATCTTCTGTTCAGCTCTTTTATCATGTCATTTCTTCCACGTGCTTTAGCTACTCTTCATTCAAGGGCAAGTTTCAGAGTCTCTTCTGACATCCGTTTTGGTCTTCTTTTCTCATCTTTTTAATGACTTGCTTTCTTCATGATATTCTTGATGTCATCCCACAATTCTTCTGGTTTTTGGTCATTGGTGTTCAGTGCATCACATCTGTTCTCTAGATGGTCTCTACATTCAGGAGGGATATATTCAAGGACATATTTTGGCTCTCATGGACTTTGCTTTAATTGTCTTCAACTTCAAGTTGAACTTGCATATGAGCAAGTAATGGTCTGTTCCACAATCAGTTTCTGGCCTTGTTTTGGCTGAAGATATTGAGCTTTCCCATCTCCTCTTGCCACAGATGTAGTCAATCTAATTCCTGTGTACTTCATCTTGTGAAGTTCACGTGTATAGCTGCCATTTGTGTTGTTGGAAAAAGTATTTGCAGTGAATAAGTCATTGGTCTTACAAAATTCTGTCATGCAATATCCAGAATTATTTCTGTGACCAAGGCCAAATTCTCCAACTACCAGTGATTCTTCTTTGTTTCCAACTATTGCATTCCAGTCACCAGTGATAATTAACATGTCTTGATTGCATGTTTGGTCAATTTCAGACTGCACAAGTTGATAAAAATCTTCAATTTCCTCATCATCAGCTTTGGTGGTTGGTGCTTAAATTTGAATAATAGTTGTATTAACTGGTCTTCCTTGTGGGCATATGAATATTATCCTATCACGGACAGCATTGGACTTCAGGATGATGTTGAAACACTCTTTGTGATGATACATGCCATGCCATCCCTCTTCAAATTGTCATTCATGGCATAGTAGATCATATGGCTGTCTGATTCAAAATGTCTAAAATCCATTCATTTCAGCTAACTAATGTCTAGGATATCAATCTTTAAGTGTTCCATTTCATTTTTGACAACTTCCAATTTTCTGAGATTCATACTTTGTACTTTTCATGTTCCAAGTATTAATGAATGTTTACAGCTATTTCTCCTCAATTTGAGTTGTCCTACATCAGCAAATGGAAGTCTCAAAAGCTTCACTTTATCCATGTCATTAAAGTTGGTTGTACTCTGATGATGCAGCTCTTTCCCAGTCATATTTTGAGAGCCCTCCAACCTAAGGGACTTGTCCCCCTCTGCTGCATTGGACTATGTTTCCAGGCTATTCATAAAGTTGTGCAGTAATGTATAAGACAGTGTTTCTCTGTTATTCATAAAGTTTTCCCTGGCTAATACTTTGAGAAGTGGATAACCTCTTCCTTCTTCCTAGTATGTCTTACTCTGTAAGCTTCATTGAAACCTGTGTACCATGTGCAACCTTGCTGGCATTTGAAACACTGGTGCAACAGCCTCAAGCCTCATAGCCACATGCAAGGCACCATAGTGTGACAAACTGACAGACAAATTTGTCTCCCTTAGCTCCTTGAAGCCTCTGCACCCTCCCCTTACTTGTATACTATCACTCAGTCTGTTGTCACCTGGCTTTTCTCCCTGCGCCCCCCCGCCCACTTCCTGCCTCTTGGGGGTGGGGCCTGTGTCCCTCCCCTTACCTGGATCCCTGCTGATTGGTCTATTGTCCCCCAGCTTTTCTTTCCCCAGCTTCCATGTGCAAAGCATCTACAAATGTAGGCCCAGAGCACATGTCTACTATATTTCTCCCTTTTTTGGGGGTTTCCATGTCCTCTGCCATCATCCAACACTGGAGTGCTTGCTCCCTGTGGTCTATCATCTGGTTTTCATTTTCAGGTCTCATGCAGGTGTGTGCAGTTTTATCCAAGGCTTTCTCGATACAGAAATTTCTTATAGTGACTTGGCCAACTTTCTATTTCCTTTCCACTGGTTTCTTTGGGATGCAAAGAATGAGTGGTAGGCCAACAAATCAGAGGGTAAAAGTTTACAT
>NW_006921611.1:2177437-2182397 GCF_000298275.1 Orycteropus afer afer
TTCAAACCTACCAGCCACTCCTCAGAAGGAAGATTGCACAATCGACTTCCATAGAGATACCACCTTGGAAACCCAAGGAGCGGTTGCTATGAGTCAGAAACAACTCAATGAGTTTGATTTCGATTTTGGTTTTATATATGTATTATTTTTATTATTATCTTTTTTTTTGGGGGGGGGGAATTTTAAGATGTTCCATTTTACTGTTGCCACAGGCTAGGACCATGCTAATTTTTACTAGCTTGGACACCTAGGCAAGTGACTATTTGCAATATCAGATAAGGTTTAAGGATTTTGGCCTTTTCCTTTTTCCTGCAGAGTCCTGCATCTTACTTTGTCATTTACCTTCTGCTGTAAAGGTAAAGGGGGACAGGACATTTTCCTCGGTCACTGTGTACAAAGCACAGGGGCATCTCCATCTGCTCTTGGAATTCTGTTTTATTGTGGGGTCTAAGAGGCTGTTTCAGTTTGATTGACTTAAATGACAACATTATTCTTTTCATTATTAGAAATAACAACACTCAAATCTTTTTCCTAAGTTCTAAGATTTTATCTTCTACTTGTTGCTGTAGCCTCTGATGTTAAATAGCATTTACCCCAAAGCTTTTGTCACATTTTCAGAATATCGTAATTATTTTTAACCCATTTTCAGTGACAAGGGAACTAGTACTTCTAGGGAAGGAGTGATTTTAGCATTTACTCTCTCACCAAATGTCAGGAAAGACAACTTTCTGGACACTGGAATGTTAACCAAGCAATTTGTTTTGTCCTTGACACTTAAAGTGAAACTTTTTTTTTCCCCCTGCTGTCTTTTTCTAACTAGCTAGAGGCAGATTTGTGAGAAAAGTGAAGTTTGTCTTTGTTCTTCTTCCCTTTATTGACCATGTTTGAATTGTTCACACTCCTTTTCCCACTTTTCATTCCTCATTTCCCTTAAAGTCTACCTGTTCTCTGCCTAAAGTGCCTGTTTCATCCATTCATAGGCATTTGTTGAGCCCTGACATATTTTTTTTATACTAGGGATGGAAGGATGATTAAGTATCATCCCTAGCTTTGATGACATAAGAATCAAGTGAGCAAAAGGATAGGTTCTAAAATAATTATGTGAAAGGGATCAAGAGATAGCTTAAAGGAGCTGTGAAAGCACAGAGGCTGGTACAACTACCTCTGCCTGATAGTCTAGAGTAGGCATCCCAGAGTTGAGGCAGCAGAGCTGGGCATTTAATGATGAACAGGAAGAGAAGAAGGACAATCTCAACTGAAGGGATTATGTACTGAAAAGTATAATGTACTCAGAAAACAAACAAACAAACAAACAAACAAAAAAAACCTAAAACCCCACCTTCTAATATCCTCTGCTCATAAAAATACATTCAGTATATACCAGTGGGTCTCAATATTTTTTTATAGTCCTAACACACCTGGGAGATATCATGTGCTATCACCAGTAACTGTGATTCCCAAAATAACTGAATATATCTACATCTTTGCAGGAAGAAGAATGCTTGGATATAGTTTGGAAAAGAACTACAGGAGTGATTCTGGCATGCCCTGGTTAAAAACACAGGTGCAGATGCTTCAAGCAAAGAGTGACTAGTATGTCTTAACTTCCCCTGGTGAATTTGTAATTAAAAGAAAAAAAGTGTTATAAAATAGAAATTAAAAAATCTAAACAGTAAAAATAGAATTCTTTTCAAGAGGGATAGGGATAAGGATCAGTACCTTTTTCATACCATTACATGGGGTTTTGTAAATAATCAGTGACTCTACTAGCATACCTTATAGAGAATTATTATTATTATTTTAAAAAAGAATTAACTCTATAGTTCATTATTTTTAAAATATAACCCTAAAAAAATGTGGCATGAACCATGAGAATTAGAAATCTTCTAAGGTAAGTTATATTTCTGATAAAGTCATGGATAAAGCAGAAACAATATTGCAGAGGATTCCTCTTGGTATCATTCTCAAATGAAATGAGAAATTTCTCTCATTTCCTTCAATTCTATAAAAATCACACCTTCCCCAGGAGATTCATTGCCATATGGAAGAGTTAGGGCAGAGGGAATAGGCAGAGTAGGATAAAGATGTTCCAAAATATGAAGGTCTCTGGAACAGTCCTTTTTTCATGTTGTCTCATGGCAAAATGAGTGTAGGTGCTACAAACTGATCAGACAGTAAATTTAGAGCTAATAAAAAGGAACCACTTCACAGAACATGTAGCTTGCTTGTGAGAATCTCTGACACTGAAGGTCAATGAACTAAATATTAGAGTTGGATTTATACTACAGCTGATGGTTTTTATGACCAACACGACATTTATTGGTATGCTAAGATAAAGTTAATCAAGTCTTGTGCTTCATGATGGGGAAGCAAACATTTCTTCTCAAGTGTTAGGGAGGCATCTCTTCCATAATATAGCAGCTTACATACTTGCACAGTATCATTCAGTATTCTCTCTTTTCTAGACATTGTTAGAAGTTGCAATCATATTTGATAAAAAGCTATTATGAAAATGTGAACATCTTTCTGAAGTTGTCACATTTTGGAAGGTGCTCTGGTGGTGCAAAGGGTAAAGGATTTTGCTGCTAATCAGAAGATTGGTGGTTCAAACCCACTAGGTGCTCCATAAGAGGAAGATGAGGCAACCTACTTTCTTAAAGATTTAAAGCATTGAAAATCCTTTGGGGGTCACTATGAGTTGTAATTGACTCAATGGCAGTGGGATGGTTCAAGCATATTCATTTTAAGACAGTATAAGGCAGAATGTAAACTTTAATTCTATACCAAATTCTTTGTATAATCAAAGGTATTATTTCTCCTTATCTCCTCTGACTTCTTTTCCATCTTTAAAATTGGTATGTCATGCATTTCAGGTGTATATGGTTACTTGATGAAGTGTGTCCTCTAGTCTATTCCTTAATTATTAATGGCTGTTTGTAAAGGGTAGCACTAGTGTGATGTTAGGTTGATATCACACAATATGCTATGATATCCTTAGGTCAGTGTTTGGAGAACACAAAATCAGTTTATGGTTGGACTTTTGCAAAGAGATTAAAAAATAGAAAAACTATCACATGGTTATAATGAATATTTTGAAAGCAATATGTCAGAGTTTGAATTAACTGGGTTAGTAACAGTGGTGAAGATTTGGAAAAGTATAAGTTAGCCACTGATGAGTAGCTTAATGCAACAACAACAACAACAAAATACTTGGGTTCAAATTCTGGCTCTGCCACTTAGTGTCTTTTTGACCTTGGCCAGTCATTCAACCCCTCTTAAACTCAGTGTCTTCCTCTATAAAGTGGAAATATTAAAAATAGCCTTGTAACGTGGTGGTTTTAAAAAAAAAAAAAACCTCACTGCCATCAAGTCGACTTCGACTCACAGCAACCTCTCCTTGGGTTTCCAAGACAGTATCTCTATGGAAGTAGATTGTTCAGTCTATCTTCTGAGGAGTGGCTGGAGAGTTTGAACTGCCAGCCTTCTGTTTAGCAGTCAAATGCCTTAGACACTATGCCACCAATAGCTCTCTGTAAGGGAAATTTTGTCCCCCAGAGTAAATTTGACAATGTCTGGAGATATTTTTATTTACCACTATTGGGTTAGGATCTTGTGGCATCTTGTGGATAGAAGCCAAAGATGTTCCTAAATATCTTACAATGCACAGGAAAATGTCTTCCCACCCTCCCCACAAATAATTGCCCTGTCCAAAAAGTTAAAAATAGTACCTGAGTTGGAGAAACCCTGGACTTAGTGTACGTAAAATGACTAGAACCATTCAAAATAAAAAATGATACCAGCTATTATTTTCATTATTAAAGTAAGTAAAAGATTTTTAAAAACACTGCCACAAAATCAGATCAAGGATACTAACTCTGTACTGATGTTCTAATAGCTTATGTCCTCATTAGAATAAAGGACAAACCCAGGTTGTGAAAATAAATAAATGAATGAAAATGCTTGGCTCATGGATGTGGCAAAGTGAAACATTATCAGGGATCTCAGCTGTAAAAAGCATTTAACTCTATCAGAATTTACAAAATTAATACTGTTTATACTATATGAACCTGAAGTGACTAGGATCTGACACCTTGAACTTCTTAGGTGTCTGCCAATGTCATAGATTCCTAAATAAGATCTGCACAGGACATAGAGCCATCAAATCAATACTCTTATTGAAAGATGAATCTCTGTTCCCAACCACTGTGTGGAACCACAATTCTGATGTGCTTGACTAAGCATCTGCTAGGCTGGGGATTCTCACTGCCTCATTCTAAAGGCTCCCACCAAAAAATTATCTTAAGATGCCAAGTAGTAAGAAAAGATTAATGAAAGTAAAGCCTGTTTCTCCTAAGATCCAGGAAAGAACTTATCTGACTAGTGTTAGCCTAAACATTCCCCACAGGCCTTCCCTCAATTTGTTCCTTCCAAGAGGAAGTTAATTTCAGACATCACGGAAGAGTGTCACTAAAAATTAGTGAACATTAGGTGATATTTTTATGAGGATGAGGCATTGCTGCTGTCACCATGTGCTCAATTAGAAGGAAATAATAATTATGTTAATCTAAGGTTCAAGAGGCCAGCATAAAACCTGTTCAGATCTCACTCCCTTTTCATTAGAGACAATGAGTAGAGACTGTTAAGGACAGTATTAAAAACTAATCCATATGGCAACTTTAGGGGAATTAAAAAAGACATTCCCTTTGGTGGGCACAAGGTACCTTCATATTCTTATTAAAACATAACTCTGAAAAGTTTGAAAATGGTACCACTTTCCTTCAGCAGATAGAGCTGAATTTCAGCCCTGTAAGTCCTCTCTTCCAGGTATCCTTGTACAGTGAAACAGTATTATTCACAGTGGTCAAAAGGCAAAGTTTCTGTGATATATATATATATATATATGAGCTCTGGTAGCGTAGTGGCTAGAACACTTGCCTGCTAACAAGACGGCTGGCGGTTC
>NW_006921611.1:2182497-2210763 GCF_000298275.1 Orycteropus afer afer
CCCTGAGTTAAGATGTCTAGCCTCCTAAGCTATGAGAAAATAAATTTCTCTTAAAAGTCATCTACTTGTGGTATTTCTGTTATAGCAGCACTAGGCAAAAGTAACTAAGATAATTGATGATGATGATAATAATGATAATGACAATAATATATATATATAGCAACAACAATATATACAACAACAAAAAGAGCAGCTACCAAGGTAGTTTATGTACAACCAAATACCTCATGAGATTTGGTTTCTTGGTTTGGAGGTTTAAGGCCATGCTTTCCTGGCACATTCCAGTTAAATTGGCCTAATATTGTTATTAGTACCTCCTAGGAGCTCTGGTTGTACAGTGGTTGAAGTATTTGGCTGCTAACCAAAAGCTCACTAGTTGGAATCCACAAGCAGCTCTGTGGAAGAAAGATGAGGCAGTCTGCTTCTGTAAAGATTTACAGACTTGTAAATACTATAGGGCAGTTCTACTACACCCTATAGGGTCACTATAAGTCAGAATCAACTTGATGGCAGTGAGTTTGGTGAGTTTTACCTCCTACCTCATTGAGTAGTGGCTGAAGGCCAAAAAGCTTGCATGCTCTCATCCAAGGGTACAGCAATTGGTCTCTATTCACCTGAAGCAACAGAGGATAAAGGGCAGTCAGGATAGGAGGAAATGGAATGCATGGCTAATTGCCTCCAGGAACAACTGCCTCCTTTGCCATTAGACAAGAATTGGATAGTGTCCAGCTTCCATTACTGAATGTTTTGATCAATGATCCTACAAAAGCATCCTAATCAAAAGGAAGAAAGCTGCAGCACAAAATTTTAAATTTTCTTGGAATCCAGATTTTCTGGAATCATTGAGGCTAGACAAACCTCCAAAATTATTACCCTAAGATAATCTTTAAACCTTAAGCCAAACATATTCCCAGAAGTCGTCTTTAAGCCAAATAACTCATGAGCTTAATGAGTAAAAAATGTCTGCATAGTATTATGCTTTTTTAGAAAATTATCTATATGGGATCAAGTTGACAACAGCAGCATAAAATGGTAAATAGGAAGCTTATGGGGCAGTGAGTTTATGTTAATAGGGGAGGAATAATTAGAAAGAGGAAGGTGAGAATAATTGCACAACTTAAATGAAATCAAGGTCATTGAATTGCGCATACAGAAATTGTTGGACTGGTGTATGTTCTGCAGTGTATATTTTCTACAAGAATACAAATAACAACAACAACAACAAATTTAAATTGGTGGAAACAACCTAACTGTCCTTCAACAGACAAGTGGATATAGGTATGAAATAGAATATTATTTAGTCATTGAAAAGAATAATATATGCTACAACATGGATGAACCTTGAAAACTTTATGTTAAGCCAAAGAAACCAGACTCAAAAGTTAACATATTGTATGGTTATATTTACATAAAATGCCTTAAATAGTTAAATCCACAAAAACATAAAATAGATTGGTGATTGCCAGGGATTAAAGAAAAAGAGGAGGGGGAAGTCCTGCTTAATGGGTATGAGATTTTCTTTTGGGTGATTAAAATGTTTTGGAACTTGATGGAGGGGGTGGTTGCACAAGATTGTGAATGTATTAAACGCCACTGAATAATACATTTTAAAATGGTTAACTTTAGGTCAAGTAAATTTCACCTCAATTAAAAAAAAAATGAAGATGTATATAAATTCCCTAGAAGATATAGTATGTACTTTTGAGTAGTGAGGTAGATTGCAAAAAAAAATATTTCCTATTCTCTGTTGTGGTGTGCCACCGAGTCAGTTCTGAGTCATAGGGACACTATAGGACAGAGTAGAACTGTGTCATAGGGTTTTCTAGGCTGAAATCTTTAGGGAAACATATCATCAGGTCTTTTCTCCCACAGAGCAGCTATTGGATATTAATCACCAAACTTTTGGTTAGCAGCCAAGAGCTTAACCATTGCATAACCAGGGATCCCTTCCCTTTTTTTCTCCATACCCTTAGAAATGTAACTTTGCAGTGCGTCCTATCAAGCTGTGGAATTTAAGCTCCACACAGTGAATTGAGAATGGACTTATGACTGCTTTGGGCTAATAGAATGAGGCAGTGGTCATATTGTGGTAATTTTGAGGCAAGGCCTTTGCTAACTTTCTTGGATCCTTGTGAGCGTATGAGGAAACATTCATGGGCTAGCATACTGGAAGAAAGATGAGAGAAATGTAGCCCAGTCACCACCATCAATCAAATAGCCAGGAAACCCTTAGCAGAACAGCTGCCATTTTTCCCTAAGTTTGACCACATAGGTAACCCAGTCAAGCCAAGAGTAATCCATCAGATGAAATCGGACTAAAATGCCAACCCATATACATGAACTAAATATATGGGTGTTGTTTTAATTTAGGAGCTCTGGTAGCGTAGTGCCTAAGGCATTTGACTGCTAACCAGAAGACTGGCGGTTCAAACCCACCAGCCACTCCTAGGAAGGAAGGTTGGGCAATCTACTTCTGTAGTGATATCTCCTCAGAAAACCAAGGAGGGATTTCCTGTGAGTTGGATCTGACTCGGCAGCAGTGCATTTTGTTTTGTTTTGTTTTAATTTACTAACCTTGCTTGCTGAAAGTGAAGAGTTGAGCACTTACTGAAGAAAATCACTATAGATTACACCTCTACATCAAGAAAACAAAAATCCTCACAACTGGACCAATAAGCAACTTTATGAGAGACAGAGAAATTACTGAAGTTGTCAAGGATTTATTTTATTGGATCCATAATCAATACCCATGGAAGCAGCAGTCAAGAAATCAAATGACGTAGGGTATTGGGCAAATCTTCTGCAAAATAACTCTTTCAAATGTTAAAAAGCAAAGATGTCACTTAGAGGAATAATGTGAGCCTGACCCAAGTGATGACATTTTCAATCACATCATATGCATGTGAAAGCTGGACAATGAATAAGGAAGAGCAAAAAAGTATTGATGCATTTGAATTAGGGTGTTGGCAAGGAATGTTGAATATACTTTGGACATCCAGAAAAACAAACAAATCTGTCTGAGAAGTACCACCAGAATGCTCCTTAGAAGGGGTGATGGCTAGATTTCGTCTACCTTACTTTGGACATGTTACAGAAGGAACTAGTCCCTGGAGAAGGATATCATGCATGGTAAAGTTGAAGGTCAATGAAGAAGAGGAAGGCCCACAAAGAAATGGATAGACACAATGGCTGCAACAATGGGCTCTTGTATGGCAAGTATCATGGGGCAAGACCAGACAGTGTTTTATTCTGCTGTGTGTAGGATCACTATAAATCAGAGTCGACTGAACCGCACAGGACATTCTCGCTTCCAAGGAACATTCCAGCTGCACTTCATCCAGGACAGATTTGTTAGTCCTTTTAGCAAACCATGGTACTCTTAGCATTCTTCTCCAACACCACAACTCAAAAGCATCAACTCTTCTTTGGTCTTCCGTATTCATTGTCCAGGAGCTCTGGTAGCATAGTGCCTAAGGCACTTGAATGCTAACCAGAAGACTGGCGGTTCAAATCCACCAGCCACTCCTCAGAAGGAAGGTTGGGCAATCCTACTTCTGTAGTGATACAGCCTTGGAAACCCAAGGAGGGGTCGCTATGAGTCGGGGCCGACTCGACAGCATATAACAACAACAATTCATTGTCCAGCTCTTACATGCATAAGAGGTGATGAAAAAATACCATGGCTTGGCTTAGGCACACCTTAGTCTTTAAGGAGAAATCTTTGCTCTTCATCACTTGAAAGAGGTCTTTTGCAGCTGATTTGCCCAATGCACTACATAGTGTGATGGATGTCTCAACTGCTGCTTCCACTGGTGTTGACTGTAGAACCAAGTAATATGAAATCCTTGACAACTTCAATCTTTTCTCCATTCACTGTGAAGCCATTTATTGGACCAGTTGCAAGGATTTTTTTGTTTTGTTTTCTTTATATTGAGCTGTAATCCATACTACAGACTGTATTCTTCAATCTTCATCAGTGTTTCAAGTCACCTTCACTTTCAGCAAGGAAAGTTCTATCATCTGTGTATTGCAGGTTGTTAGTGAGTCTTCCTCCAATCCTGACGTCATGTTCTTCTTCATATAATCCAGATTCTCAGATTATTTGTTCAGCATACAAGTTGAATAAGTATGGTGAAAGGATACAACCCTGACACATTCCCTTCTTGATTTTGAACCATGCAGTATTCCCTTGTTCTGTTAGAATGACAACCTCCTGATGTATGTACAGGATCCACATGAGTACAATCAAGTGCTCTGGAATTCCCTTCTTCTCAATGTTATCCATAATTTGATAAGATCTACACAATTGAATGCTTTTGCATAGTCAATAAAACACAAGTAAACATCTTTCTGGTATTCTTTGCTTTCAGCTAAGATCCATCTGACATCAGCAATGATATCTCTCATTCCACATCCTCTTCTGAATCCAGCTTGCATTTCTGGAAACTCTCTGTCAATATACTGCTGGAAAAATTTTGAATTAAGATTTTACTTGCATGTAATATTAATGATATTATTTGATAATTTCCACATTCTGTGGGATCACCTTTCTTTGGAATGGGAACAAATATGGATGTCCTCCCATCAGTTGGCCAAGTACCTGTCTTCCAAATCTTGGTATAGCCACGTGAGTGCCTTCAGTGGGGCATCCACTTGTTGAAATATCTCAGTGAGTATTCTGTCAATTCCTGGAGACTTGTTCTTCACCAATTCTTTCAGCTTCAATTTCTTTCAGTAACATTGGTTCTTGATCATATGGCACTTCCTGAAATGGATAAAAACGACCAATTCTTTTTGGTACAGTGACTGTGTATTCCTTCCATCTTCTTTGGATTCTTCTTGCATCATTCAATAATTTACCCACAGAATCTTTCAATATTGCAACACAAGGCTTAAATTTTTTCCTCAGTTCTTTCAGCTTGAGGAATGCCAAATGTGTTCTTCCTTTTTGGTTTTCTAACTCCAGCTCTTTGCACATTTCATTATAATATCTGACTTTGGCTGCTAGAGCTGCTCTTTGAAATCTTCTGTTCAGCTGTTTTATTATGTTATTTCCTCCATTTGCTTTGGCCACTCTCCACTCAAGGGGAAGTTTCAGAATCTCTTCTGACATTTATTTTGATTCTCTCTTCCTTTCTCATATTTTTAATAATCTCTTATTTTCTTCATGGATGATGTTCTTAATGTCATCTCACAAATCCTCTGCTTTTGGTTATTGGTGTTCAATGTATCAAATCTATTCTTTAAATGGTCTCTAAATTCAGGAGAGATATTATCAAGGTCATATTCTGGCTCTCGTGGACTTGTTTTAATTATCTTCAATTTGAATTTGAACTTGCATATGAGCAGTTGATAGCCTTTTCCACCATCAGTTCCTGGCCTTGTTTTGGCTGAGGATTGTACTTCTCCATCGCCTCTTCACACAGATGTGGTCAATCTGATTTCTGTGTATTTCATTTGGTGAAATCCACGTGTATAGTTGTTACTTATGTTATTGAAAACAGATATTTGCCATGAATAAGTTGATGGTCTTGCAAAGTTCTATCATGAGATCTCCAACATCACCAAGACCATATTTTCCAACTACTGGTAACTCTTCTCTGTTTTCAAATTTTGCATTCTAGTCACCAGTGATGATTAACACATCCTGATTGCATGCTTGGTCAATTTCAGACTGTAAAAGTTGGTAGAAATCTTAAATTCCCTCATCTGTGGCTTTGGTGGTTGGTGCACAGATTTGAATAATAGTAGTATTAACTGGTCTTCCTTGTATGGATATTATCCAATCATTGACAATGTTGTAGTTCGGGACAGATCTTGAAACACTCTTTGTGATGATGAATGCCACACCATTCCTCTTCAATTTTTCATTCCTAGTATAGTAGATCATATGGTTATCTGATTCAAAATGGCCAAAACCAGTCCATTTCAGCTCATTAATGCCTAGGATATTGATCTTTATCCATTCTATTTCATTTTTGACAACTTCCAATTTTCCCAGATTCATACTTCATACGTTCTGTGTTCCAATTATTAATGGATATTTGCATCTGTTTCTACTCATTTTTTATTGTGCCACATCAGCCAATGCAGGTCCCAAAAGCTTTACTCTATCCATATCACTAAAATTTTCACTACTCTGAGAAATCAGCTCTTCCCCAGTCAAATTTTTAGTGCCTTCCAACCTGATGGGCTCATCTTCCAGCACTATATCAGACAATGTTCTTAGTAAAGTAGAGGGTCAGAAAAAAAGAGGAAGATCCTCAATGAGATGGATTAAGATAGTAGGTGCAAGAATGGGCTCAAACATGGCAACAATTGTGAGGATAGTGCAGGACTTGACATCTTTCGTTCTGTTGTACAGAGGGTAACTTTGAGTTGGAGCCAACTTGACAGCATCTAACAACAACAACAATTATGCAGCAATAATAAACAAATACAAACGATATTTTTTATTAGATAGTTTAAACTAGCAAGGACCTTATCTTAAGTTTAAGTAAGCCGAGGATTTATTATTTGCCCAAATACACAAAAGAGAGCTGCAGAATTTTCTTTGTTCCAGAGTGGGGAAACAACCTAAAACAAAATGGTTCATTTGGCTCTGAAAGCACTGTTTTGTTTTGTTTTTTTCCCAAATTATTAGAAATTAGCTTCAAGAAACTACTGAAGCAAAGGGCATACAGAGCTGATAACACAATAGAGAGGAACATCCTGGTTCTTACAAAAAAGTTCTTATAAGAAAACCTTTAGGAAAGATTTGAAGGATGGAGAATAATTCGTATTGTATAAGAATTTGGTTATATTTATAGGTTTCAGTTATCAATTACATATGCATATTCTCTTTTCAATACACATTTTTTCTCCTTGCAACACCTTTCCAAGAGCAGTTGACAGACTACTTTACTCTTTGCCCTTCTTCTCCAGAAAACAGTATCATCCTCAGGATACCCATTGTCCCCAAATGTTTTCTGTTTAGTCCTATTGTCAGATGCCAGTCCATTTATCCCACCTGACACTGACCTCTGCATCTTCAGATGAATTCTGACAGACTACAGCTTGGCCCATCTCAGACTGTGCTCTGTGAGGAAGCTGTGCCGTGGTCCCCATGCCAGATGTCTGCCTAATGGGCAAACTGGGTACGGTTTGCAAACAGACAGAGATGGAGACACTTGAAAGCAGTGTGCTTTGGCTCTCACTGGGAAACAAGGGTCCAAACATCACAGAGGATTGAAAAATCAGGTCACATGTGATAAGATCTTGAACAGAGGCAACTGTTGCTTTTTATATCTGTGTTTATAGATTTTTTTTTTTTTTTCCTGTAGAAATAGCTTTCAAGAGCAGCAGGCATAACGAAGTTTGGCAGAAGAGAAAGTTTCTTGTTCCTTTTCAGCAAATTACTCCTGGATATATCTTTGGCTGGTTGCTGGTCCAGAGACACCTGCCAGTTTCAACTTAGGTTTTGACAATGAAATTGAATTATGACAGAGACTGTGTTTATCATCTCAGACTCAAATCCAACTAATCCACACAAAGGATACCACAGGGACTATTTCTGCCAATTATTCTACATAAGGATGACTATTCCAGTAAAATTTACATTACACCTACTTTGTGAGAGGCAGATTAGAACATTAAACCATTTTAGATGTGGAATAAAGCTTAAAGATCCTAGCATTTTACATATAAAGAAACTGAGACTCAAGTAGCTGATACTGTACATGCTCCCATGAAAGGGTAAATTTAGAGAACTGGGATTGGCCAAGGTTAATTATGCAAATTGGAAAATAACTTAATCTTCAACTATTTTTTTAAACAAATTGGCAAATAATGTCTTAAATAGTAAAAACAACATCTCAGTTTTTTCCTCTCATCAGCTTTTTATTTCTAGAAACCACGCTTGAATATTCTTTGAGCCCTTAATACCTGGAGTCCCTGGGTTGCACAAATGTTTAAGTGCTGCTATTAGTCAAAAGGTTGGTGGTTTAAATTCATGTCAAGGCACTTCTGAAGACAGACCTGGTGATTTATTTCCAAAAGACCAAAGCCTTAAAAACACTTTAGAGCAGTGCCACCCTGCACCCACAAGTTCTCCGTGAGTCAGAATTAACTTGGTAACTAACTAACAAGTTAATTGATAATCTATTTATATCAAAGAATTGTTCAAAAGCCTATCCCCCATAAAGTAAATTTTACATATACAAGCGTACATATGTGCATGTGTGTGTTTGTGGCTCACTAATCCCTCTTCTCCACATCCTAAATTAAAATTGTTTAACTATTAGAAAGATTAATTCATCTAGGATTTGCCAATATTACCATTTCCCCAAAGCTGCTTGAGACTATGCACAGCAGTTTTCTTCTTGACCCACAGAATAGTGTAGAATGGTTGCAGGATAATGATTCTTCCCCAGTACTGATTCTCACAATGGTCTACAAGGCTTTGTGTGACATGGTCTTTGCTTACATTATCAATCTTGCACCTTGCCTCTATATCCTAGTACTTCTAGCCTTTTATCAATTTCTAAAGTCTGTGAAGCTCGAGACTCAGGATCCTGGTGATTGCTCTTCCTAAAACCTGATATGCTCTTTCCTATCCACTTCACAAGATTAAGTTCTCTTTTTTTAGGTGCTAGCTTAGATATCTTCTCAGAGCGGCTTTCTCAGATACTTTAACAAAACTCCCTGCCCATTGTTTTCTACTGTATTATTGTATAGTTTACTTTATGACAAGAAAAATAATGGTTCCCAATTGGAGGTGATTTTGCCCCCAAAAGGACATTGGCAAAGTCCAGAGATTTGGGTTGTTACAAATGGAGGAAGGGGTTCTACTGGCATTTAGTGGGTAGAGGGCCAGAGATGATGCTAAACATCTTACAATAGAAAAGATAACCTCTCGCAATGGACAATTATCTGACTTAAATATCGATGCCAAGGTTGAAAAATTTTGACTTGAAACAAAGCCCGATTATCTGCTATTTATTTATTTATTTTAGTTATAGTGTTATGAAGAGCTCTGGTAGTGTAGTGCCTAAGGCATTAGACTGTTAACCAGAAGGCTGGCAGTTCAAACCTACCAGCCACTCCTCAGAATGAAGGTTAGGCAATCTACTTCCATAGTGATACAACCTCAGAAACCCAAGAAAGGGTTGCTATGAGTTGGATTCAACTTGACGGCAGTGTGTGTGTGTGTTTTAAATAGTGTTATACCTTGTTAAATAAACTGAAAGAAGGCAAGAACCATGCCTTTCTTACTCACTGTTTTATGCCTCACATCTCATCCAGTATATGGTCTGTAGCAGGTAGTCTTTAAATATTGATTAAGGGAAAAAATAATCCAGCCATATTTAAGGACAAAGCTATGGTTGGTAGCTTTTTGAAGTGAAAATAAGAAAAAGACATAAAGAAAAGGTGTATTTCTAATTTAGCAGGAGGAAGTATCTATGACACACTACTGAAATAATTTTCACTAAAATCAAGAGTTTTTCCTCAGTATTTGATATGTAATCTGTTCTGCTCAGAAGACATGTGAACATAATTGTAAACAGATCAATACTTGCTCAAGGAACAGATTGGTCAAGGTGGCTCAGCCTTGTACCTGGAACATTGAAATGTCATTTCTACAACTTACAGAATGCATTTGCCAATTTCTCTGAGAAAATAAGTCATTGTGTTCTAATTCTGGTCCATTGAGAAAAGGAAGTGCAGTGTTAGTGCTTAGAATTCTAGTCTCCAATCTTGTTGATCGTGAACCCATGTCATTAATTTCACTGAGTATGAACCCCAGTAAATGCATATCTAATTCTTCATAAGTTACATAGATGTAATATTTGCATTAATGAACATCATAAGGAACAAAATTCAGTTAGGCTGGAGTTTATTAGGGAGCATAGTTAAGTGATATCTTTTGATAGTGGAAATACATCCATATTTCAAGGGATCTTCTTGATAATTTCTAAAAAGTCTGCTAACTGCTTGAGAGTCTTCATTGCATTGCCATTGTTTTTTCCTTATAAAACTTATAAAAAGTATTATGCAGGAACTATAGATTGTCATTTCTATTAAATATTTATTACTTTATACTGGCATCATTATTGTCATCTTAACTTATTGTATTTTTATCCCTGACTATATTAAGCCAGTTGCACATTTTTTAGGGTTACTTTTGTTAAAAATAGACAATATAATTTAAAAATCTTAAGTGGGCAAATGTAAATGACAAGCTATTGCAACCACTCCAAAAGCAAATGAGGGTGCCACTGTTGATCCATCAGTGTGGTAAAACTCTGCCATTCCCTCTGGGTCCCTTACATTCTTATATATGATATGTGATCCCCTGAAAGTTGGTAAAAAAAGGAGAATGCACCACTGTGACTCTATACATAATTTCTTTTCTCTCTCTGAACAATATTAAAGTAAGTTCTGATATTTCTTCCTTTACTTCAGTGAATCATCATCCATAATCTATGCCCTCTCCCTGGGTACCATTGACTTAGAAGACCAGCTAAATGATCACCCTGTGACCAAGAGTGGAGTTCCTTAAAGCAGAGTTCAGAGAAAAACAGTCCTGGGGTAGGTATGGAATGCCTTATAACATGAAGTCTACCTACTTGGGCACTTTGAGGGTAAGGAAAATGCCCTCCTCCTTTTTGAGGCAATGGAATCTGGTTGAGAAGGAGATCAACAAATACTTTGTAAATGAATAACTACATGGCTCCACAGAGAGAAAAAGTATCATGAAATAGCCTCATCAGTGATAGAAAAGGAAACAAAACAATTTCAGGTAAAGGGAGTAAAACCTAGTGTGATGAGAATTGAACTTTAGATACAAGCAGAAGTAGCTGATCATATCTTCAGCCAGCAACTTTTACAGCCCAATAAATATCTATCCCAAAACACCATAATACAAATCAGTGTAGGAAGGGACAAGAAAGAAACCCCATAGCTTTTCTTCTACTTCTTTCTCTTTATATCTACCTATCTATAACAGCCTACATATGTGATTTCCATATGTGAGACCATCTCACACAGGAAATGAGGAAGAATTTAACAATAATTTTTCTTTTTTAAGACTACAAAAATGATAATTATGGTAGTTAAAGTTGTATGTCAACTTGGATGGGCCTGGTTGAGTAGCTGGGCAGCTGGTGGCAGTTATTCCCCATGATGAGACTGGCAATCTACTCCCTGGTGGGATCTACCACAGGCAGCTGAGTAGCTGCATTGGGTATGTGGTCTGCTTCCCATATATAAGAAGCAGCTTTGGGAATGGTCTCTAGCTTATGGCACACTTGGACCCTGCATGTAGCCATGTCATTGCTCAGCAGCCTGCTATGTTCTGCCAACCTCGGGACTTAAAATGGATTTAAGTTAATGGCTTGCCATGTGGTTTGGTAACATCAGGACTGTGCCTTTTTACTTGTCAACCTTGGGCTTGGCAGCCTCAGCAGCCAGCAGCTGAGTGAATGAAGAAAAGCTTCAGTGGGCTGGGAGCTGGAGGCAGAGCTGAAGCCCAAAGCTGAGGGGCTTTTGCCCAGCCCCTAGAGCCTGGCACTTTGAATTTGGACTTAAAGCCTCCAAATTGTAAGAGAATAAACTCCTGTTTGTTAAGACCATCCCTTTTGTAGTATATTCTTGTCAGAGCAGCACTAGGTAACCAGAACAATGATTTAACAAAACAATACATAAAATACAATAAATAATAATAGATAAAATATAATAAATAAAACCTTGGCACCCAACTATTTTCATTTCTCTAATTTAACTAAGTCTTCTAGTTAAAATCTATCTATCTATCTATCTATCTATAGATATAAAATAATGAATGAATAATTAAGATCTTACTAATTTTAAATGTAAACAAGCCAGTGACCCCTAATTTTGTTCATACAGTTCTTTGAGATTTTTACTTTTATATTTATTTATTTATTTAAGAAGCAATTCCCCTGACCACTTACTAATTCAAGGCTATTCAGGGCATTATGTAAACTGTTAAATATAGCAGCTTTTTGAATACTCTAACAGACTTATAAGGTCCTTGGGTGGCACAAACAGTTTGTGCTCAGCTGCCAATCTAAATATGAGAGGTTCAAAAATACCTGATGGCACCACAGAATAAAAGTCTGGTGATCTGCTTCCATAAAGAATAGAGCCAAGAAAACACTACAGAATAGTTCAACTCAGTAACTCACAAGGTCACCATGAGTGAGAATTGACTATGAGGCAATGGGCTTGGCAGTGCTTACTCTTTTTTTTTTGGAAAATACTTCATTTTAGCTTCTTTTTATTCGAGCCCTAAAATAAAGGTCACTTTTGTGTATTTTAAGTCAGAATTTCCTTGACCTAGATGATCTAATGCAAAAAGGACATGGGGGAGACATCTTCCCACATCCTCTAACTTCACTAGGGGGGACAGAATCACCATCAGCAGCATCAACCCAACGCTGACCCCCATGAGGCAGAAGTCAGACATGCTGCCATCCTTCAAACTTTTTGCCAATTCTGACACCAATTGTCCCTCCCGTGGCACACTGTTCGGAAGGAAGACTGGGCAATCTACTTCCATAGAGATACCACCTTGGAAACCCAAGGCAGAGTCACTATGAGTCGGATTTGACTCAATGGCAGTGAGTTTAGTTTTTTTTTTTTTTTTTTTTTTTATGGCACCTTGTACTTCTCTGTTGGGTTTGATAATTTGTTCCAATGGCCACACAGCACTCACAGACAATACTCTTGATAATCGTTTTATTAGGGAAGCAACAGGTTACTATCCAAGTTTAAGAATGCTCAGGCTACAATTCTTCCATCAAGACAGTCTCCGATTGACCATGCCCATCTGCCTCTCTTTGGCCCTTGGCCTCTCCTCTCAGCCTGCCCTCTACCCTGCTTAGGCAAGTGTGACAAAGCTCTTGTAGCTCTACTGAAAGGTGCACCCCACTCCATAAGCAAACCTGCCCAAAGGCACTCAGGGTTTTTGGTTCATGAGCCTGCAAGCCCACTGCTCTGTCTCATGCCAGTCTCTTGATTCTGTGGTTCTGATGTCTCTGATGCTGCCATCTCTCTCTCTGCCTTCTCAGGTGCAAGGATGTACTCTACTCCTGACTCTTCTCTTGATGGCAGTGAGAATCTCCCTTTCTGCCTCTAGGATGACTCATTTTAAGCCTAGTGAGATGATAAAATTGACCAAACACCATATTATCCATATAACTTATTTGCATAGCCACACTCCTACAAAGGTGCCATTTACTTTATTTACATTATTAGCAAACTATCCAGTCCTCTTGGTGGGTCACAAGCACTTCACATTTACGTAGTCCCACCAGTCATCTTAAGGGAGTCATAAAGGCCATGGCTAAAATAAGTGTATTAAGTAATTCACTGCACGACATCTACCCTACCATATGAAGGCTCCTTTCAGGGTGCATATTTGGTGGCCACTGCACAACTGACATCCTGATAGAGACAGGTGCCCATATAGCAATAGAACAGACAACCCATGGCACTGGTTATATCCCTCTGGTGCTGTACCTATATACAGAAATTGCTCATTACCTTTATGTGCTTCATAATTTAATGGAGAATTATAAGTCCAGTTGGTAACACCTGTGTTATGCACAGAAGACTTATAGTCTTGATCATTGAAGTATCCACAGATGCTCTGAAATTCAGAACTCAGTAGGAGATTCCTATTATCCTCCACAAATAGAAATTGTCATACACAAGATCATTATAATATATAAAAGATTTGATTCAGTGAGCTGCCACCTGGAGGAATAAGAATGTGCATGTGTGTGTGATGGAGGGAGTAGGAAAAGTATAAGGTAGAAATTCTTAAATATAAGAAAATGACAGCAATCCTGCCTTAACCTCTTCGACTTGGGTTGCTAAGTTACCATGACATACCACTGTGTATGCTTTGCAGTTTTTGGTCTTGGGTATGACAGTTTGATTAATTCTCTGGAGTGCAAAATCTGCACACTGAATATTTAAAAATTACACATGCATGCACACACACACACATACACCCACTCACCCAGCACCCCATTATCACTTCTCATTTATAAACTCTATTTTATAATTAAATTGACAAATGTAGGTGGGAACTTTAAATGATGTTTCATTTTGGAAAGAGAAAAACCCTTCAGACTATGTGATGTTTCTTACAATTTTTCTTTAACTATAACACAGTTTGTTCTTCCTCAATAACAGGCATTTTTCCTGATTAATGTGTGCTTTTAACCCTTGACTTCATGACAAAGACACATGGAAAAACAAGGTGAATGTTATATAGCAGTTGTCTTTGCTTTTCTTATGTATGTCTTACTTGTGTGATTGAGTTTAAAGGTGTCCATAAATATTACTGTAAGCTGGATGGCTAGTAGGCTATGAGTTGTCAGGTGTATCTATAAGGTGATATGTCAGTGACAGCTAGCTAGACCAGCCTTGGCTCAAAATCTTACGGCATTGCATTCAAGATAATGTTGAAAAACAACAATAAAAGTATACTAAAAATGGGTTCTAAGTCATGTTGTTGTCTTGTTTTTCTGCATTTTGCTGCAGTGGCTCTCTATTCGTAAAATGTAATACATCCCTTCCCTAGACTCTGTGTGTGGACTTCCCTACTTTAATAGTTTTTAAAATAAAAGTGACAACTTCTGATTCTTGACACTAAACCAAAATGAGTTTTTATAACACTGATCAGAAAGAATTCACAGCAGCAGTCATACAATAGGTGAGTAAGCACAGGCAAAGCTATTGCACATGCTGAAAGGATTTACCAAATTTTACTGCCATTGCTGCATTGTCATCCAGACTCTGGTATCTGCACTCCAAAGAGCAGCTAGAGAAGAAGTTAGAAAGTAGGGTTTTACTAATCAGAAACCTAAGAGGAATCTCTCTGGCTTAGTATTCTTGTTTGACTCAGTTATTACATTTCTGCAGTACTAGAGCATGGCTGGGAGCTCCGGTGGCATAGGGCCTAAAGCATTTGACTGTTAACCAGAGGGCTGGTGGTTCAAACCCACCAGCCACTCCTCGAAAGGAAAATGGGACAATCTACTTCCGTAGTGATATGCCTCAGAAACCCAAGGAGGGGTCGCTATGAGTTGGGTCTGACTGGAGGGCACATAACAACAACAACAACAGAGCATGGCTATTCTTCTGATAGTTAATCTGAGCATGTGATTGGACTAAGGAAGGGTTGGTAAAGTCTGGCACTGATCAGTAAGACTATGCGCCTGCATCCATTCTTCTTCCTCATTATTCCTGCTGCAATTTTTAAAGGTCCCCTCCTATTACCAAAATAGGTCCTGTGTGTATTCTGAATCTTATACCCTCTAATTCCTCAGAGATACTACTCTTTCAGACAGTCCCTCCTTGGATTATATCACTATTCACTTAGTAGATGGCACACTACTGGATACTCTGATTATTAAACAAATGTGCTCTAGAATCTCTAAACTTTTAAAATCCCCTCTGATCTACTGTCTTCTTCTGGTTATTGTCCCATTTTCTCTCCTTCAGAGTCAAAGTTGCAACAATTGTCTATACATTTTGTCTCCATTGGCTCAATTGCCAATCACTAAATTATTTTCCTTTATTTTGTTAATTTTTAATTTCCACTCATTTTCAACTCTCTTTCATTCTCCCCCAAACCTCACCATTCAAATAAAATTGCACTTGTCAAGATCACTAATGACCTTGTTGTTGTTGTTGTTTGCCATCGAGTCGGCCCCGACTCAAAGCGACCCCTCCTTGGGTTTCCGAGGCAGTATCACTACGGAAGTAGGATTGCCCAACCTTCCTTCCGAGGAGTGGCTGGTGGGTTTGAACCGCCAGCCTTCTGGTTAGCGGTCAAGTGCCTTAGGCACTGCGCCACCAGAGCTCCTCTAATGACTTCAGCGTCTTCAAATTTTGAAACACACCCTCACTCTCCTAAGTCCCAGCAGTTTCAACCCAAAAGACTCCATCCTATTTCCTGAAAACATTCTGTTGTTTTCTTTTATAGACGGTAGACTACTTTTATTTCTTCTTCATTGGCTTCTCCTTTTTGGTCACCTTTGCTGACTCCTCCTCTTCTACTGAACTTCTAAATGTTAGACTTGCTGAGGGCTTTATCTGCTCTCCTACAATCACCCCTTAGGTGTTATGCTTTAGTCATAGGTCTTTAAATTCTATGCATATGATTATGACTCCAGAAATTTTATTTGTAGCAGCCTGTTGCTGTTATTGTTATGTGCTGTCGAGTCGGCCCCGACTCATAGCAACCCCTCCTTGGATTTCCGAGGCAGTATCACTACGGAAGTAGATTGCCCCATCTTCCTTCTGAGGAGTGGCTGATGGGTTTGAACCACCAGCCTTCTGGTTAGCAGTCAAGTGCCTTAGGCACTACGCTCCCACAGCTCCCTGTAGCAGCTTATATGTCTATAATGAACTCCAGACTTGTGTATTTCAATACATGCTTGACTCAAAGACTTCTCAAAAGCATTATGTCCAATAAGAACTCTTAATATCTACCTCTTCCATAAATTTGTTCTCCCAATTTTCCACATCTCAGTAAAAGATATTGTCATCTGCTGAATTTCTAAAGAAAAACACCCTAGAGGCATCCTTGATTGCTTCTTTTACTTTATATCCTATATCCAAACTGGTACTAAGTCATACTCTGTATACTTCTGAAATACAAACTACCTCACTCTATTTCTGGTATAAATATTGTAATAAACTAAATTATCTTCCAGCTTTCACTCTTACTCTACATTCCCAATGCACTCAACATTCAACAGTCATATCTTTGAAACATAAATGTCATATTGTTGTTGTTGTTTTGTTAGGTGTGGTTTTGTTGTTTTTGACTCAGAGCAAGCACATTACAGAGTAGAACTACACCATAAGGCTTTCAAGTCTGTAATCTCAATGGAGAAGTTCAAAAGGTCTTTTTCCTGTGGAAACACTAGGTGTGTTTGAACCACCAATCTTTTTGTTAGCAGCCAAATGCTTAACTGTTGTGCCACCAATTCTTCAGTGGCTTCCCCAAATATTTAGAATTTATCTAATATTCCTTACATTCAAAATCTGTATATTTTGGCCTGTTCCTACCTCTTTACACCTCTGGTTCTGGCTTCATATCCACTATTTTCAAACCACTCTCCTGGTTTTCACCTCAGGGCATTTCCCCTTGCAATTTTGCTAAAATACAGATTGTCATTCTCACACCACATGTCACAAAACTGGTTTCTTCTCATGTCTCTCAACTTAAATAGAAAAGGCATCTCTGCCAATCTTATTTAAATCTTTCTGTTCCTGACTTTCAATCACAGCCTACAATTTACTTTTCTCATAGTGAGTAACACAATTTCATAAATGTTTATTTGTTCAATGGCTTTCTTTTCATTAAATGCTAACTCCTACCACAGCTAGGACTTTATTACTGTTCTTTGGTTCTGTCAAGTCAGTTATGACTCACAGTAACCCTATGGACAACAGAATGAAACACTATTCAAACCTCAGCCATCCTCACAATCATTGCTATCTTTGAACTCATTGTTGCAGCCACTGTGTCAATCCATCTCACTGAGGGTCTTTCTCCTTCTCATTGACCCTCTACTTTACCAAGCATGATATCCTTCTCCAGTGACTGGTCTCTCCTGATAACATGTCCAAACTACATGAGATGAATCTCACTATCTTCACTTCAAAGATGCATTCTGACTGTATGTCTTTCCAAAAAAGATTTTTTTTTGTTTTTCCCTGAAAGTCCATGGTATATTCTATACTCTTCACCAACACCATAATTCAAATGCATCAATTCTAATTTGGTCTTCTTTATTCAGTGTTCAGCTTTCACATGACTGAAAAGACCATGGCTTGGGTCAAGAGCACATTAATCCACAAAGTAACATATTTTGCAATAGATTTTCCCAAAGCAAGACATCATTTGATTTCTTGACTGTTCCTTCCATGGGGTTTATTATGGATCCAAGTAAACGGAAACCTTTAAGAACTTTAATCTTTTCTCTGTTTATCATGATGTTTGTTTTTGGTCCAATTTAAAAAAATTTTTGTTTAGTTTATGTTGAGATGTAACCCATATTGATGACTGTAGTCTTTGATCTTTATCAGTAAATGCTTCAAGTCTTCTTCACTTTTAGTAAGCAAGGTTATGTTGTCCATATCACAGGTAACCATGAGAAAACAGAACACATGTATATTATATGGTTTATAATCAGAAAAGACATCCATCAAGGTTGTTTCCTTTCACCATATTTATTCAGTTTGTATGTTGAACAAATAATCTGAGAAGATGGACTATATGAAGAAGAATATGGCATCAGGATTGGGAGAAGACTCACTGACAACTTATGATATGCTGGAATTTTACTAGGGCAAAGGAAATCTGTGTAGAATAAGTGCTTGACCAAGATTCTTGAACTACTATATGTGGCAAAATTAAGACTGTCTCATCACCTCCCATCAAACCTCACTTTATCATTATGAAAATAAGATATGCAAATTTTCAACAGGACAGAATAATGATCTAGGTCCCAGGCTCTAGGATATGCCAGATGCAATGAAGAATTTCTATGTACCATAAATCAGATGAAGTTCTGAGGAATAATAGTCACATGAAAAAAAAATTAATAGGGAACTCAGTCCATAAAATCATCCTATAATTGTGTATCTCTGAGAAGAAAGGTCTTCCAGACCTTGGAAGGAAGACAACTTCTATAGAGCAGAGGTGGTTTAGCATTCCTCTTCTTTCTCTTTTGACATGATTCTACAAAGTATTTCCCAGTGTAAAATGTAAATAAGGGTTAAAATAGGAAGGAATTGGTACCAGAGTTCCAGAAAGATGGCAGAATAGGCAGACAAGCTACACAGACCCTCGGCAACAAAGCAATGAGAAACCAACTGAAATCAATACAAAAGACAATCCTGGAACCTTGAGCTTTGAAGGAAGGATAAAGAAGTGGATTAAATACAAACTAATAGAAGAACCTGAATGAAACAGTGAGTAAGGAGACAAATGGAACTGGATACTGCTGGCTGTTCTGAGAGCACAGACATTTTGAGTATATTCTGATGGTAACTAAGGAACTGGTTCTGCTTACCAACACTGCATGAACAAGGACTGCATTGGTGCCTGATGATCAGAAAGGAGAAAATCAAGGAAGATAGGTGGACCTGTGGACTGCCAGTGGGTGTCCTGAGGGTGCAGCCATTTTGGATGGTTCCAAGGGGTCAATGCACCCATTTTGAGTGTGTGTGGGTAGAGTTCTTGCTTGGACTACAACATGGGAGTGGGGTCTGTCTGCCAAGAATAGCACAAGTAACCACACTGGAGACTGATGACTGAAGAGGTGTAACATTCCCTTTGTTGCTCTTGTGCCCCACACCTGCTTGATTAACAGGGGTGTGGCCATTCTCCCGCCTCTACCCACCTTCTTGACCCTTGGGGGTTCCATTGCAGTATGTACCCTGGCAGAGCATGGGTGCCATGCCCTGTGCCAACAGTTTCATTTTTGTTTTGAAATTATTCATTTTATCTTCTTCCTTTCTTCTTTTTCCCCCTCCTCCCTCTCATCCATGGTTCTTCTTTTTTTTCCCTCTTCCATTTTCCCAGTTCCCTTACTTTTCCTTTCTTTTGGTTCTTCCCATGCCTTGTTTTTCCTTGTGCAGTTTTCCCTATTCTTTTACTCTTGTTCTTTTCTCTCATTCTGCCTCCCCAGATATTGTGGTGTTTTGTTTTCTCTTTTTCTCATTATCTTCCTCTTAGTCTTTTAAAATATATTTTGAATTTTTTCTTCTTATTTATTTCATTTGTGTGTGTGTGTGTGTGTGTGTGTGTTTCCTTTTGTTTATGTGGTTTAAGTATTTTGTTCCCTTGGTTGTTTTTATTTTATTTTATTTTTTTGTCTAATGGAGTGGGAGACAATAATGGCTCTCACACAACCCAACCGTATGTTTATCTCCTCCAACCCCACCCACTGAGTAAGGGCCAGAACTTGCTTTTGAACCAACTGACAAACAATAGTGAGCAGTCAATACCAGCTCAACTCACCCTCAACTGCTCTTTATGAATAACTAATAGAGATCTGTATACAACTCTCATTCTCTATGACACCCACCAGGAAACAGGTGGTGAGTGCCTAAGTGCTAACAACTAGTGAATAGAGGAGACAGTGCCATGCTTACACAGATATGTAAAAATAAAATACAGACAAAGAAAAAGAAAAATCTTGCGCAAATCACACCATCATACAACCACAAATTAAACATAAATACAACAACAACTCAAAGTCTCAAAAACAAAAGACCATCAGAGTCTACACAAACAAAGTAAGATAAAGTAGTAGAAACAACCAGGATACAAACCCAGAAAACATTTCTGAGGAAGAAACAGCATTGAAACTCCCTGATAAGAAATTAAAAATACTATATTTGGATATACCTTCAACAGATTAAGAGACAGATCAGGGAAAACACTGACAAGAACAAGGAAAGCACAGAAAAAGCTCCAGAACAATTTAGGAAAACAATACAAGAAAAAATTGACAAAATAAACAAAAAATTAGAAATGATACAAAAACAAACAGAAATCCAGAAGATTAATACTAAGATTTCAGAAATAGAAAACATATTGAATAGGCAAAGGAGTAGAATCAAATCAATGGAAGACAGAGTTAATGAGATGGAAGAAAAATATCTAAATACTACTTTGTTAAAGGATCAATCAGATAAAAGATCAAAACATAATGAAGAAAGCCTAAAGTTCATTCAGCATCAAGAGGAATAACCTATATATAATCAGAATTCCAGTACACAAAGAGGCAGACAAAATCACACAGAAAATTGTAAAAGTGTAATTGGGAGAAAATTTCCCTAATATGATGAAAGACAAGAATATATCCATTCAAGAAGTTCAATGAACACCAAACTGGATAGACTGCAAAAGTAAAACACCAAGACATATCATCATCAAGCTCACCAAAACCAAAGACAAAAAAAGAATCCTTAAAGCAGCACTAGAAAAATGAAAAGCTATCTACAATAAAACTAAGCTCTGATTTCTCAGCAGAAGCTATGCAGGTGAGAAGACAATGGGATAATATATTTAAAGCCCTGAAAGAAAAGAAATTTCCAACCAAGAATTATATAACCAGCAAAATTATCTATCAAATATGAGAGTGAATTTAGGAGATTTCCACATAAGCAGAAATTAAGGGGATCAGTTAAAACCAAAAACTTTACAAAGGATCCTACAGGGAGTCATTCAAACAGATAACCAACAATAGCAAACAATTGATGATTAACACACATGATACCATACCCAGAAACCAACCCAGTTATAGAAATATCTAAAGTAAAAAGCTTACAAGACTTTAAATAAGGAATCAAAGACATCTATTGGTAAATGAGGACAACTACAAACCAAAAAGAATGAATAAATAGTGTAGTTACAGGAATTCTAAGTGGTGAGGAAATCAAGACAATTTTGAGATAGCACTGACTGTTTTAAGCTTGGGAAGAAAATTATAAATTACAGTGTAACCACAAAGAAAATAATAAACTTTCACATCAAAAGAAAAAAGAGGACAAGCACAAATATGTAGCAAATACTAAAACAGTAGGATTGAAGGAGATAATAAGACAACTCATAAACAAAATGAGCTCAGCACAGAAAATTATATAGAACAAAGAAAGCAACAACACCACACACACACACACACACACACACACACATAACACCTAGCAAAAGGATAGCAATAATTCATACTTCTCTATAGTTACTTTGAAAGTAACTGGATTAAATACATCACTCAAGAGACAGAGTTGTAGACTGGATAAGAAAAAAATGATTCAGCAATATGCTGCCTACAAGAGACTCACCTTAGACACAAAGACAAAAATAGACTAAAAACAAAGGTTGGAAAAAAGATATAATGAGCAAATGGCAACCAAAAGAGAGCAGGAGTGGCAATATTAATTTCTGATAAAATAGACTTTAAGACAAAAATGACCATAAGAGAAAAGGAAAGATATTATGTAATGATTAAAAGAACAATTGAACAAGAGGACATAATCTATAATCTATATCTACATCTATATCTATATCTATATCTCAGCAGCATAATCTATATCTATGCACCCAATGAAAGAGCCCCAAAACACAAACAGCAGACTGTAACAGAATTGAAAAGACATCTAGATGACTCTACAGGAATAGTAGGAGAATTTAAGAAACTCAAGCAAGATGCAGAAGAACAAAACAATACAATACACCAACTTGACCTTATAGACATCTACAGAACACTTCACCCAACAACAAATTTGGAGGGCAATTTATAGTAATAGATGCACACATCAAAAAAGAAGAAAGAGCCACAATCCACACCTTAAATCAACATCACCAATAATGAGAAACAGAGCAGGAAAAAAAAAAAAAATCCTAGAGTCACCAGAAGAAAAGAAATAATAAAGATTTGAGCAGAAATAAGTGAAACAGAAAATTTAAAAAAAAGCAATAGAAAAATCAACAAGACTAGAAGTTAGTTCTTTGGAAAGATTATTAAAATTGAAAAACCACTGGCAAACTTAACAAAGGAAAAGGAGAAAATGCAAATAACATGAATAAGAAGTGAAAGGGGTGATATTACAAAGAACTGTATGCCAGCAAATTTGAAAACCTAGAAGAAATGGACATATTTCTAGAAACACACTTACCTACCTTAACACAGAGAGGTAGAAAATATGAACAGACCCATAACAAAAGGAGAAATTGAACAGGTCATAAAATATTATCAACAAAAAAAAGTCCAGGCTCAGATGGTTTCACTGGAGAATTCTATCAAGCAATCAGTGAAAGAGCTGATACCAATCCTACTCAAACTATTCCAGAATACAGAAAAGGATGAAGAACTCCCAAATTCATTTTATGAAGCAAGCATAACATTGATACAAAACCAGACAAAGACATCACTAGAAAGGAAAACTACAGACCAATATCCCTCATGAATATAGATGTAAAAATCTTCAACAAAATGCTCAACAATGTCTCAAAAAAGTAATACATCATGACAAAATGAGATTCATACCAGCTATGCAAGATGGTTCAACATTAGAAAAAACAATCAATGTAATCCATCACATAAGGAAAATAAAGGAAAAGAATCACATGATCATATCAATAGATGCAGAAAAGACATTTGATAAAATCCAACATTCAGTCCTGATAAAAACTCTCAGAAAAATAAGACTAGAAGGGCAATTCCTCAACAGAATAAAGGGCATATATGCAAAACCAACAGCCAACATTATTCTCAATTGAGAGACTGAAACCATTCTCCTTGCAAACAGGAACCAGACAAGATGCCCTCTATCACCACTTCCATTCAATATTGTATTGTAAGTTTTAGCCAGGGTAATAAGGCAAGAAAGGAAAATAAAAGGCATCTAAATTGGCAAAGAAAAAGTAAAACTATTCCTATTTGCAGATGATATGAATCTATACATAGAAAACCCATGAGAGTCAGCAAGAATCTTACTGGAACTTATTGAAAGATTTAGCATAGTGGCAGGATACAAGATCAACATACAAAAATCAGTTGGATTCCTCTACACCAGCAAAGAGGTCTCTAATAAGGAAATAAATATAATTTACAATAGCTACCAAATAAAATAGATAAGACACTTGGGAATAAATCTTACCATTGTGGTAGTTATATTTGTGTATCAACTTGGCTGGGCCTGGTTGAGTGGCTGGGCAGCTGATGGTAGTTATTCCCCATGATGAGACTGCCAATCAACTCCATGGTGGGATCTACCACAAGCAGCTGAGTAGCTGCCTTTGGGATATGGTCTGCTTCCTGTATATAAGGAGAAGCCTTAGGAATGGTCTTTAGACTATGGCACGTTTGGATCCTGCATGTAGCTGTGTCATTGCTCAGCAGCTTGCCATGCTCTGCCAACCTTGGGACTTACAATGGACTTAGTTAATGGCCTGCCATGTGGTTTGGTAACATCAGGACTGTGCTTTTTCACTTGTCAACCTTGAGGCTTCTCAGCCTCAGCAGCCAGCTGCTGTCTGATTGAAGAATTGCCTCTAGCTCCAGTGGGCTGGGAGCATGAAGCAGAGCTGGACCCCAAAGTTGAGGGGCTTTCACCGTGCCCCTAGAGCCTGGCACTTGAACTTGCACTTAAAGTCTCTAAATTTTAAGAATAAACTCCTGTTTGTTAAGGCCATCCCATTTGTGGTATATTCTTATCAGAGTGGCACTAGGTAATCAGAAAAACCATGAACACAAAAGACCTATAGAAAGAAAACTGCAAAACATTACTTCAAGAAACTATAAGAGATCTACATAAATGGAAGGACATACGATGATCATGGATAGAAAGACTGCACATTGTGAAAATGTCAAGGCTACTCAAAGCTATCTATACATTCAATGCAATCCCAATCCAGATCCCATCAACATTCTTTAAGGATGTGGAAAACCAATCACTAATTTTATATGGAAAGAGACCTTGGACAAACAAAGCACTACTGAAGAAGAACAAAGTAGGAGGTCTCACATTCCCAGATCTCAAAACCTACTACACAGCCACAGTTGTCAAAACAGCCTGGTACTGGTAAAATGACAGGCACACAGACCAGTGGAATAGAATTGAGAACCCAGAAATAGATCCATTGATCTATGGCCAACTGATCTTTGACAAAGTTCCAAAATTCATTATATGGGGAAAAGATAGTCGCTTTTACAAATGGTGTCAACAAAACTGGGTCTCCATTTGCAGAAAAATTAAACAAGATCCATACCTCATTCTGTACACTAAAACTAACTCTATATGGATCAAAGACTTAAATGTGAAATCTAAAATTATAAAGTTCATCAAAGAAAAACTAGGGGCAAACTTTGGGGCCCTAATTATGGCACAAATAGACTATCAAGCATAACTCAAGATGTACAAACAGCAGAAGATAAACTAGATGATTGGGACCTCCTAAAAATTAAATTCTTATGTGCATCAAAAAACTTTTCCAAAAGAGTAAAAAGATAACCTACAGAATGGGAAAAATTATTCACCAATGACATATCAGACAAAGGACTTATTTCTAAAGTTTATTAAAAAAAAAAAAAACAAAAACCCAATACCTCAACATCAAAAAGACAAACAATCCAATTTAAAAATGGGTAGAAGATATGAACAGACACTTCACCAGAGAAGATATTGAAGCAGTCAACAAAAATATGAAGAAATGTTCACTATCATTAGCCATTGTTGTTGTTGTTGTTATGTGACATCAAGTCGGACCGGACTCATAGCGACCCCTCCTTGGGTTTCCGAGGCAGTATCACTCCAGAAGTAGATTGCCCCATCTTCCTTCCGAGGAGTGGCTGGTGGGTTTGAACCACCAGCCTTCTGGTTAGCAGTCAAGTGCCTTAGCCACTATGCTACCAGAGCTCCCATCATTAGCCATTAGAGAGATGCAAATCAAAACAACCACTAGATACCATCTCACCCAAACATCATTAGCAAAGTTCAACAAGACAGAAAATAACAAATACCCATCAGCCACTCCTCAGAAGGAAGATGGGGCAATCTACTTCCGTAGTGATACTGCCTCGGAAACCCAAGGAGGGGTCGTTGTGAGTCGGTCCGATCTGATGGCACATAACAACAGCAATAACTGATAAGGATGCGGGGAGATTGGAACTCTCACACACTGTTGGTGGAACTGTATGTAAAATGATAAAAGACTGTGGGAGTTGGTTTGGCAATTCCTTAAGAAACTGGAAATAGAAATACCATTTCATCCAGCAATCCCATTTCTAGGTATATATCCTAAAAAAGAAACAGGACAAGAACTGACATATGCATACACATGTTCATAGCAGAACTATTCACAATAGCAAAGAGATGAAAACCAGCTAAGTGCCTATCAACCAAGGAATGGATAAACAAACTGATACAAACACACAATGGAATACTATGCAAACCTAAATAATAATGTAGAACAAGGTACTTTCTTCCATTTTTGTAGACCCCTTGTAGTTTCTTGTAGTAGTGTCTGCAGTTTTCTTTGTATAGGTCTTTTGTGTCCCTGGTAATATTTATTTCTAAGTATTTTATCTTTTTAGTAGCTAGTGTAAATGATATTGCTTTCCCTATTTCCTTCTCAGAGGCCTTTTTGTTGATGTAGAGGAATCCAACTGATTTTTGTATGTTGACCTTGTATCCTGTCACTTTTTTGAATCTTTCTATTTGTTTTAATAATTTTTTTTTGCTGAGTCTCTTGGGTTTTCTATGTATAGGATCATGCCATCTGTAAATAGAGATAGCTTACTTCTTCTTTGTCAATTTGGATGTTTTTTATTTCTCTTTCTTGTCCTATTTCCCTGGCTAGGACTTCCAGTACAATGTTGGATAGACGTGGAGACAGAGGGCATCCTTGTCTGGTTCCCGCTTGCAGGGGGAATGTTTAGAGTCTTTCTCTGTTAACAATAATGTTGGTTTTGCATATATGCCCTTTATTATGTTGAGGATTTTCCCTTCTATTGCTATTTTGCTGAGAGTTTTGAACAGGAATGGGTGTTGGATTTTGTCAAATGCCTTTTCTGCATCAATTGACATGATCATATGGTTCTTTTTTTTAATGTGATGGATTTCATTGCTTATTTTTCTGATGTTGAATCATTGTTGCATACCTGATATAAATCCCACTTGGTCATGATGTATTATTTTTTTGATATGTTGTTGGATTCTGTTGGCTAGGATTTTGTTGAAAATTTTTGCGTCTATATTCATGAGGGATATAGTCTGTAGTTCTCATTTTTAGTGGTGTCTTTCCCTGGTTTTGGCATCAGTATTATGTTTGTTTCATAGAATGATTATGGGAGTATTCAATCTGTTTCTATGTTCTGGAATAGTTTGAGCAGTGTATAGAACTCTTCCTTGAACATTTGGTATAATTCTCTAGTGAAGCTATCTGGGCCATGACTTCTTTTTGTGGGGAGATTTTTTATGACCTGTCCAATTTCTTTTTTTGTTATGAGCCTGTTCAAGTGTTCTGTCTCTGATTGGGATAGTTTAGGTAGGTCTTATGTTTCTAAAATCTTCTCCATCTCTTCTAGATTCTCAAATCTGTTGGAATACAGTTCTTCATAATATTCTGCTATTATCTTTTATTATTATTATTATTTCAGTTGATTTTGTTGTGATATAGCCCTTCTCATTTATTATTCATGTTATTTGTGTCTTTTCTTTCTTTTCCTTTGTTTAATTTGGCAGTGTTTTGTGAATTTTGTTAATCTTTTCAAAGAATCAGCTTGTTTTGTTGATTTTCTCTATTGTTTCTTTGTTTTCTGCTTTGTTTATTTCTGCTCTGATTTTTATTATTTCCTTACTTCTGGGTACTGTAGGTTTCTTTTGTTGCTCTTTTTCTAATTGTTGGAGTTGTTGAATTAATGTGTTGACCAGACTTCAAAGCCTAGTATACAGCCATGGTAGTCAAACACCATGGTATTGGTATAATGACAGAGAGACATACCACTGGAACAGAATCAAAAACTCAGAAATAGACCCATGAATCTTTGGAGAGCTGATCTTTGAAAAAAGACAAAATCCCATTAAATGGGGGACAGATGGCCTCTTTAACAAATGGTGCTGGCAAAATTGGATATCCACTTGTAGAAAAATTAAACAAGACCCATATCTCACCCCATGCACAAAAACAAACTCAAGTTGGACCAAAGACTTAACTGTAAAACCCAAAACTGTAAAGCTCATCAAAAATGAACTAGTGGCAAAGCTAGGGGCTCTAATATATGGCATAAATAGACTATCAAGCATAACCCAAAATGCACAGGCTGTAGAAGAGAATCTATATGAGTAGGGCCTTTTTAAAAGTAATTTCTTATGTGAATCTAAAAATTCTCCATAAACATAAAAGGAGAATCTACAGATTGGGAAAAATATTTGGCTATGACATCTGACAAGGCATTCATCTCCAAAATTTATAGAAAACTTTAACACCTCATCACCAAAAAGACAAACAACCCAATTCAAAAATGGGCAAAGGACATGAACAGATACTCCACTAAGGAGGATATAAAGGTGGCCAACAAACACATGAGGAAATGCTCACTATCATTACCCATTGTTGTTGTTGTTGTTATGTGCCTTCGAGTCAAACCCGACTCATAGCGACCCCTCCTTGGGTTTCCGAGGCAGTATCACTACGGAAGTAGGATTGCCCAACCTTCCTTC
>NW_006921611.1:2210863-2225748 GCF_000298275.1 Orycteropus afer afer
GGGTTTGAACTGCCAGCTGTCTGGTTAGCAGGCAAGTGTCTTAGCCACTATGCTACCAGAGCTCCCATTACCCATTAGAGAGGTGCAAATCAAAACAAAGACGAGGTACCATCTCACTCCAGCAATAATAGCAAAGTTCAACAGGATAGAAAATAACAAATTCTGGTGAGGTTGTGGAGAGATTGGAACTCTGATACAGTGCTGGTGGGAGTGCAAAATGGTACAACCATTGTGGAAAATGGTATGGTGTTTCCTTAAAAAACTGAAGATAAAAATACCATTTGATGCAGCAATTCCATTACTAGGAATATATCCTGAAGAAGTGAGAGACAGAACATGAACAGATATATGCACACCCATGTTCATCATACCACAATTCACTGTAATCAAAGAGATAGAAACAATCTAAAAGTCCATCAGCAGATGAAAAGTAACCAAACTATGGTAGATTCACACAATGGAATACTATGTAAAATTAAAGAACAATGAAGAATACATGAATCATCTCATAAAACAGATTAATTTAGAAGACATTGTGCTGGGTGAAATAAGTCAATCAGAGAAGGACAAATATTGCATGAGCCCACTACTGTAAAAAGTCAAGGAAATTTATTCAAGGAAGGAAATTCACTCTTTTGGTTACTGGGAATGGGAGGGAAGGGGAGGGAAAATTTTGGACTATTTGGGGGTCACATGTTGATATGGGTGAGGGGAGGAATGATATGGAAAGTCTGTGACAAGCATGGTGACATTGGGGAAATTAAAGCATCAAAATACATATAAAAGATATAGACAACAGAGGCAAACACTGTTACAGGCACAACATTACAGTATCACTAGCACCAAATACCAAGCTACAGATCAATGCATAGACAGGTAAGAAGAACAGGTAAGGGTAAGTGAAGAGGAAAACACCTTGGACCAAGGATAGATTTGGCTGAAGATAATCTTACATATGCACTTGTGCTACAAAACTTAGCCATATACATTACAGAAGCAACAGAAGACAGGGTGGGAAGAACTTTGCAGAGACAACCAAACATTTTGTGAGAGAGAATCACCAAGCCTGGGAGCTAGGGACGATAGTCCCAAGGCACATCATGCTCAATTGGCACACACAATTCGTACAAATTTTGTTCTACAACCTACTTTGATGAGTAGCAATTGGAGACTTAGAAGCTTTTGAGTGGCCATCTAAGATGCAACTATTGGTCTCCCCTCAGCTGGAGTAAAGAAGAGTGAAGAAAATCAGAGTCATCTGTAAACAATTAGCCCAAAGACAAGATGGACCATGAGAACCTCAGCCTTCATGACCCTGAGACCAGAAGAACTAGATAGTGCCCAGCTACCAATGCCAACCTCTCAGAAAGTGATCAAACCTGGAGATCCTGGATAGAGTGGGAAGAAAAATGTGGAACAAAATTCAAAAACACAAAAAAGGACCAGAATTACTAGTCTGCTAAAGACTGGTGGAACCCTCGAGACTATGGTCCAGGGTTACTCTTTGAGCCTAGAAGTGGACTTATTTACATAGATTGGCTCTAAGCCTAACAATAGAAAGATCTACTCCCAAAACACCTACTCCAGGGCAATGCACCCACCTACTCTAGGGAGATGCACCCCTTGGATCAAGTAGCTATGAGACAACAGAGGGGTATCATTCACATACAGGGAAGGCTGGAGAGACAGGAATGCATAGATAAGAGGGGCACAGGGAAGGGGATTATCATGCGGAGGAGAGGGGAGGAGTGTTTCCTATGGCTGGGGATGGTAATCAGGGCCATGAAACCAGATGTGCATGAACTGTTGAATGTAAAGCAAGTTTTTTTATGTAAATTTGCATCCAAAGCATAATAATAATGATAATAAAAGAATAATGTACAATCTGCAAAACACCACAAAATATGGATGAACTTGGAGGACATTATGCTGAGTGAAATAAGTCAATTGAAAAAGGAGAAATATTGTATTAATCCACTATTGTAAAAAGTCAAAGAAACGTTTATGCATGGGAAGAAAAATTCTTTGTTGGTTACCAGGGATGGGAGGGGAGGAGGCAAAATTCCTAGATAGGTTGGAAAAATAAAATTAAAAATACATATACATATATAGAAACCAAAGATTATCAGTGGTTACCAGGGGTAGGAGAGAGGGGGAAAGGGGACGTTTTGTTTGCAGGACATTGAGTTTATGCTAACAGTGGTAGAAATTTTGGGAAAAGTATAGCAATAATTGTGGCACAACATGAAAAATGTCATCAATGTTCCTGAACTATAAATGGGGAAATTGTTATGTTCGTGAATGTCTTGTTGTGTATGTTTTCACCACAATAAAAGTTTAAAAAAAATAAAGGTGTGTTACTTCACAAGTTGAAGTTCAAGTTTTTAAAGAGAAAGAGCTGAGAGCTGTGAGAGAGTTGCATTTAGAGAGATGTATTTTCCCTATAGGAGCTCTGGTAGCATAGTGCCTAAGGCACTTGACTGCTAACCAGAAGGCTGGTGGTGCAAACCCACCAGCCACTCCTTGGAAGGAAGGTTGTGCAATCTACTTCCATAGTGATAATGCCTCGGAATCCCAAGGAGGGGTCGTTATGAGTCGGGTCTGACTTGATGGCACATAACAACAACAACAACAATTTTCCCTATGTCTAATATGGGAAGACCACAGATTGCATCAAATTGTACAGATTAATCAATGATCCTAATAGGAAGTAACCAAGTAGAAGACAAGTGGCTAGGCATAGATGTTCAAGTCAGCCATTCTAAACAAAAGGCTATAAAAGTTTGGAATTTGGGCTTGGGCCTATGGATATGATTTGGCTCTCCTGCATGTGGTCTAGTAGCTCTGGTAGACTGGTGCCTAAGGTATGTGGCTGCTAACCAGCAGAATGACAGTTCAAACCCACCAGTTGTTCTGCTGAAGGAAGATGAAACAATTACTTCCATAATGCCTTGGAAACTCAATGGCGGTCACCATGAGTCAGAATCAACTTGATGGCAGTGAAGTTTTTTTTTTTTTTTTTTTTTTAATTTGCTTGTAATCTAAGAGGAGTCAGAAAGTAATCAGTGATGAAAACCAACAAGAATTTACCCAATTTAGGTGATTGGGTCTACCCATTCTGAAGAAGGAAGGAAGAAATGCAGGAAGGAAGGAAAAACAGATAAAATGAGACCACAAAAATATTTATTAGTAGAAATAACAGAAATTAATCTGCAGAAGAAAAAGAACTTCTAAAAATGATTTATAGCAGAAGTAAATATCATAATATATATGGTTTATCTAAATATCAAACCAAACTCACTGCCATCAAGTCATTTCCCGACTCATAGTGACCCCTCCTTGGGTTTCCAAGGTGGTATCTCTACGGAAATAGATTGCCCGATCTTCTTTCCAAGGAGTGGCTGGTGGGTTTTCTCAAGAAAATTTATAAAAACAGACTCCAAAAGAGAAGATGAGAATTAACATTTTTAAAAAATTAATAATAATAACAGCAAAGTGAACTTTAAAATGTCCTGGCTGAGAGATAGGCAGAAATAAAAAAGAGAACTGAAAGAGATAAAATAATACAACACCGAAAGCAAAAACACAGTAGGATAATTAAATCAGTTTTAATTGCAGAAAAGAAGAGAATTGTCACTGGATTATACCGAACTTTTGATAACATACTGAAGATGTTCTCCCAGAATGTGGAGAAAAAGCAAAGAATAAGAAAGAATATAATACATATGGAAGACAGACATAGGTGATCAGAAAAGGAGATAAATGATGTCACATACAGAAAGACCAGAATATATGAAAAGGAAGACAGAGAATAATAATAATAATAGTAAATTTTCTGAAAATCAAAATAGCTACCAAGCAAAATCAACAAAATGAGATGCATGTGTAAATATATCCTTGTTAAAGTCATGAATTTTAAAAACTAAGAAGCAACCAGGATTTCACCACTGTTTTTCCTCTCCCAGACAAACTCACCTGCTCCTATCACCATATTCTCCCATGCACCTCCTTAGTGTGTTTTCCTTTGTGTGATTTAATCTATACGGGAAAGAGAAGGGCAGATCTAATTTTGAAAGACTCATCTGTGATTTAAACTTCCCTCCCTCCTGCCCCCAACCCCCACCTCATCATCTTGATTTGCAAACCAATCAGCTGAGCAGTGGATCCAACCAGGGACCTCCTCACTCTGTGATGGCAGTCATGAGCAGTGCTTCTTACCCTCCACCGCTTTAGGCTCCTGAGATATGGAGCCATTTTCCTTAAGGCCCCAGGAATCTAGACAGTTTGGAAGGGCTTAATTAAAATGGATGTGAAGGGCTAGATTCCCCACTCAGTACACTGAAAGAATTAAAAAGTAACCAGAAAATTTGAGATGTTAATCAAGCAGAGGAATAATGCAGAGAAGATAATATTAATGGCTGAGACAGAAATTGTGATTCTGATAAAGCAAATCCCACACAGCTAATGGATGATAAAGATAGCATTGACACTTCTATCCTTTTGGTGTGAGGGCTTCTAAACAGGTACTGTGTTACTCATGCTGCGAGGTGGTTTAGTGAAGGCTCACTAGGGAATATAGATCAGTTTGGGACCTGGGGTTGCAGCAATGAACTGGGCAGCATATACTGTGAAAGATGTTGCAATTTCAGCAACTAACTCACTAACTGCCATTGAATTGATTCCGACTCATGACATCCCCCATTAGGTTTCTGAGGTGGTAAATCTTTATAAAAGTAGATTGCCCCATCTTCCTTCCATGGAGTAGCTTGTGGTTTTGAACCACCTACCTTCTGGTTAACAGTCAAGTGCCTTAGGCACTACACCACCAGAGCGCCTTAATTTCAGCATAAGCCTTGGCAAAAGAGGGCTTGGTAGTGGGTACAATTAAGATGTGGACCATAGAGGCAAAGGAGACTCATATAACTAGCAATATCAGAGATCAATCATGGAACTCAGAGTGATTATTCCTTGGGATGATTTTAGACTTGACTATAAAATCTCCCACTCCACCTCTAATCCAAAGTGACTCTGATGCCAGGATTACCCCCTTAAAACAAAACAAAACAAAACAAAACAACTGTACTTCTTAGTGCCTCCCAGTCCAGCTGAGCTGCCTTTGCCCTGACAGAAGAGTTTGAAAACTGTAGGAGAAAATCTACTGCTATGGTAGCCAAAGCACACGAGGCAGAAAAACAGCTTAAAAAAGAGTAATAAAAATAGCACCATGTGCTGGAGTACCCAAAACTAGAAAGGTGATGTCGGGAGACACTCAAATCCACGTTACAAAGAATTTAGGTGTGTGCACAGTTGAGGACTGGAAGTGCTTAACAGCAATGTGAAAGCTCAGCCTCTTCAGAAAAGACGAAAGAACTCGAAGAGTGAAGAGACCCTGGAATATGAGCCATTGAATAGGAGAAAGACCCTCCTGCTCCAATAGCTAAGCCTCCCAAACTCAAATGATCTCACTTTAAGGAAATGGTAAACTCACCCCCCATCCAAACAACAACAAATAAACCCTTCAGTGAAGCAAAAATCCAGCTTTTCACGCAGCAAATACAGTTGCTACAGTCTAACTGTCCAAGGAAGAGGCAACTAACTAAGAGTAATAAAAAAGGAGTGAAAACAAAGCGAGAATTCCATTGGTAGTCCGAGGAGATGGAGAGTTCAAGAATCACTGGAGGACATCTGAAAAGAAAATGGCAAAAAGCAACGCAATTTCATAGCTGCACCTCAACCAAGGAAATGTGAAGAAAACTTGGTTTCTTTAAGCCGGAGAGAATGGATTGGAGAGATGAAAACAAAAAGAGAGATTACACCATATAGAACTCCACTTCTCCCTCACCACCCCGGAGCATGCTAGGCTACATTATCTAATATGGTAGCCACCATCCAGGTATAGCTATTAAAATTAATTAATTGTAATTTAACAAAATTAATTTGAAGTAGCCACATTTAGATGTTCAGTAGCCATGAGGTTGCTTGTTGGCTACTATATTGTACAGCATAGTATAGAACATTTTTATCAACATAAAGTTCTATTGGGCTGTTCTACTATGCAGCAAATCAAACTTCTGTCTATATAAGAGAAATCAAAATCCTTCATGCATACAAGCAGGGGTAATAAAGGCAAGTATAAAGCTTTTCCCACAAACAAACTTAACCATCAGAAGCTAAGTCAGTTGTAATTCACCTGAAAGCAAAAGAAATAATTATCATACACATATGATTAGAAGGTGCATATTAGCTCAAGTGCTAGAGCCCTTGTTTAGCATGTGAGAGGTATTGGGATCAAAGCCCATATTCTCCAGGTTTTAGGAGCTCTGGTACCATAGTGCCTAAGGCACTTTACTGCTAACCAGGAGGCTGGCAGTACAAACCCACCAGCCACTCCTCGGAAGGAAGATTGGGCAATCTACTTCCATAGTGATACCGCCTCAGAAACTCAAGGAGGAGTCGCCATGAGTCATGGCCAACTCGACAGCACATAACAACAATATATACATATGTATATATATGTGTATATATATATATATATATATATATATATATACACACATATATATACACACAATATATATAATATATATATATTATATACACATATATGAATTATATATATATATACATAATTGTTGCTGTTGTTGTTTGCCCGTCGAGTCGGCCCCGACTCAGAGTGACCCCTCCTTGGGTTTCCGAGGCGGTATCACTACGGAAGTAGGATTGCCCAACCTTCCTTCTGAGGAGTAGCTGGTGGGTTTGAACTGCCAACCTGGTTAGCAGTCAAGTGCCTTAGGCACAATGCTACCAGAGCTCTCATATGCATAATATATGTGTGTGTGTGTGTGTGTGCATGCACACGCACACGTGTGCACATCTATTTATTTATTTTTAATTTTTTTTTCCCTGTTGGGTAACATATTTAAACATGTCTTCTGGGTAACACAGACAAATGAAAACAAATAATTTAAGAATGGGAAAATCGTGATACAAAATCTTTTGGTGTGCCTTAAAACTAGTTTCACAAAGAAGTAAAACTAAAGAATTATTATAAATATGTGATAAAGAAGACACTGTAAATAATATGTAACAACTATATTCTGGTTTTTCAGTCTTAGAGCACATTTTAAAAAAATATGTGTAGGAAATTGGTGGAAACAGTGCAGGGAAAGTAAAAGCATGTTATTTTTTCTAATATTACATAGCAATAAATAATTACCCTTGTTGTATTGAGGGATTGAGAGATTATGGTTTAAAAATTTGAGAGTATTTCATACTAAAACAGTCTTCTAGATTATTAGGGAAATGGAAAAAATAATAAAGGACATTATGTTTATTAAACAATATATGGTAAGCAAAGGAAACATAAAGTTAAAATTGTGTTCCCTTGACATATTAAGGGAGCTCTGGTGGCATAGTGCCTAAGGCATTTGCCTGCTAACCAGAAGGCTGGTGGTTCAAACCCACCAGCTACTCCTCAGAAGACAGACTGGGCAATCTACTTCCTTAGAGATACAACCTCAGAAACACAAGGATGGGTCGCTATGAGTCAGAACCGACTCGACGGCAGTGAGGTTTTCTTTTCTTTTCTTTTTTTTTTTTTTTTTGATATATTAGAGGTCAGAGGCTCATATTAATTAAAAACAACCATAACACAAAATTTATATATTTTTTACAAGAACAAAACTATAAAGGTATTTTAATAAAAAGTTAAAAATTGGGACAAAGGTATAGCAAGTAATACCAGTGAGAAGAAAACCAGAGCTGCTGAATTTATCAAAAGAGAAATAAATTCCAAAAACAATAAATGGACAAGGATAGTAATTTTGTTTTCATTGGAAGATGCACTTTGAAGATATATGTTATGAACTTTGATATACTAGGTAATGTAAATATACCCAATGAATACTTATAAGATTATAAGATAATTGTAAATATACCCAATGTATACTTTTAAACATTCAAGGAAAATCTGACAGAACAATAGTAGTAGTTAGGGTTTTGGAGGACATCTTTTAGTTTTTCATGCATCATTTAGGGAAAAAGAACAAATGAAAATAATTATGAATTCATTCCATTATAAATATTTCTTGAGTATACCTGACATGGTACTAGGTTCTAATACAACAATGCAAAGGAAATGGATAGTTCTTTGGAACTTAGTGTATATGGATCTCATTCATAAAGATTCATATATATTGAGGATGTGTATTAGGTATATAAGGAGCTCTAGTGATATAGTTGTTAAGACATTTGGCTCCTAAGCAAGTGATCAATGATTTGGACTCACCAGCCGCTCTGTGGAAGACAGGTGAGGCGATCTGCTTCCATAAAGACTTACAGCCTTGGAAACCCAATGGGAGTCACTATGAGTTGGCATTAACTCAATGGCAGTGAGTTTGGTTTTGGTTTTATTAGGTATATATTTGTACCAACTAGACTATGTTGTTGTTGGTGGTGTTATGTGCCATCAGGTTGGACCCAACTCATAGCGACCCTTCCTTTGGTTTCCGAGGCAGTATCCCTGTGGAAGTAGATTGCCCAATCTTCCTTCCAAGGAGTGCCTTGTGGGTTTGAACTGCCAGCCTTCTAGGCACTGTCAAATTGGTTTTGACTCATAGAGACCCTATGTACAACATAATGAAACATTTCCTGGTCCTGCACCATCCTCACAATTCACGCTATATTTGAACCCATATCATTGCAGTCACTGTGTCAATCTATCTCCTTGATCTTCCCCTTTTTTGCTAACACCCCTAATTTACCCAGCATAAGATCCTTCTCCAGGGACTGGGCCCTCCTGACAACATGACCAAAGTCGGAGAGATGGAGTCTGGCCATTTCTTGCTTCTAAGGAGGATTCCAGCTGTACTTCTTCCAGGACAGATTTGTTCATTCTTACAGTAGGCCATGGTATATTCAATACTCTTCAACACCACAATTCAAATATGTTGATTTGTCTGTAGTCTTCTTTGTTCATTGTCCATCCCAAACATGCATATGAGGATATTGAAAATACCGTGGCTTGGTTCAGGGTCACCTTAGACTTCCAAGTGATATTTTTTCTCATTAACACTTTAAAAAGGTTTTTTGCAAGAGAATTTCCCAATGCATTACAGCATCCAATTTATTGACTGCTGTTTCCATGGACGTTGGTTGTGAATCCAAATAAAATAAAATCCTTGATGACTTCAATTTGTTCTCCATTTTCATGATACTGCTTAATGATCCAGTTGTGAAGATTTTTTTTCTTAATCTTGAGATGTAACCCATACTGAAGACTATTAGTCTTTGATCTTCATCAGTAAATGTTTCTAGTCTTCTTCACTTTCAGCAAGCAAGGTTGTGTCATCTGCATATCACAGGTTGTTAATGAGTCTTCCTCCAATCCTGATGTCATGTTCTTCTTCACATAGTTTTATTGACTGTACAAAAGCATTTGACTGTGTGGATAGTAACAAACTTTTGATAACAATGCAAATAATGAGAATTCCAGGACATTTAATTGTGCTCATGAAGAACCTGTACATAAACCTAGAAGCAGCCATGCGAACAGAACAAGGGCATACTGCATTTACTGTTTAAAATCAAGAAAGGTGTGCATAGGGTTTTATACTTTCACCATACTTAATCTGTACATAGATAAACTAGACTATAGTATATGCTTTTAAACATTAATTGAAAATTATTAAAAATAACATAGGCAATAAAAACAAGAAACTAATTATGTAGCTAATATTCTCTATCATGTTCTTAAAATATGAATTCATTAAAAACATTTAAAGAGACAAACCATCATAGACCTGGAAAACTTAACTCTTATAAATAAAGGATGTGGTCAAGTCTATACTCAGGCAAATACATATTCTAACATGTTTATTTAAAATAAATAAGACATTTTATTCTAAATACTAGAAAAAGATCAAGAATATTTACCAGATAATTTAAAGATAAAAATATATGTTAAATTAGAAAACAAAAATAATAAGTGATATATAATAGTAAAAAATAAATGAATATATATGGAAAAAATTGAAAAGGCATATACAAAAGTATACAAAGAAATATGTCTGTATATGTGTTGTGTATCTATATCTATATCTATATCTATCTATCTATATACTTATTAGTTCACAAATCTCAAGTAATAGCATTTTATACATCACTTAGAAATAAACTTGGCAAGTCATATAAAATATCTATATGAAAAAAATTACAAAAAATATAAATCATGATGTGTGTAAAAGGAGAAATATATGATGTTCCTGGAAAGGAAAACTTATTATTGGAAAAGTATGTATTCTCTCACATTATTTCACCCTTTTAAGAGAATGAAAAGTACCAAAAGGATATTTTTGGAGTGTGAGGACTATTAGCAAGGTCATTTTTAAATTTATCTGGCAACAAATTGATGAGAAGAGTAAACTAAAATACCCTTTTAGTTTTATTGTATTTGAAGTTGTAAATGTCCTCTAGTCAAAGACCACCAGAAGCATACCTAGAGTTTATCAAGTTTGATTTTCACTAATTGCAATATGGGAACTCTGAGGTGCCTCAGTAAAAGTTTTATGAATGATCTATTAATGGATTTGTGCTTTGGTTAGGTATTTTAAATAAAGGACCAGTAAAAGGAGGTTTTATCCAGATTGAGTGCTGTCAGAAAATGAGAGGGATTCTGTGTTTGGGTGTCTTGATTAATCTGAACTATAGGGAAGTTAGGCTACAGTGAGACTGTTAAAGAAGTAGCATTCACTTATATTAGCAGAAAGAGTGGATTGTTTGCTATTTTGTGTTTAACACAGTGTTACTCTTTGTACTTAAGATACAATTATGAAGTGATCTTGTTTTATCTCCCTTTATTGGGTATGGTCTTAAATGGTCATAAGTGAAACCATAGTGGTCATAAATCAGATTACTTATGTCCAAAAGGAGAATATTATGGCCTACTACTAACAACACTGAGGTCTAAATGTAATTTACAATCCAGTTTGCAGATCTCGGAGGCTGCAAATTTCTTTCTCACAATTACATCTGGGCTTAATTTTACTGTCTTTTCTTTTTCATTATTTTTTATTCTACTTTTTCTTCTTTGAAGATATAGATGATAGATAGATATGTTGTTCACGTAAACAAAAAATCCAAACTCACTGCCATCAAGTCTAATCTGACTTATAGCGAGTGACCCCTGTGTGCGTTTCCAAGGTGGCATCTCCATTTATTTAAAATTTTTCTAAAATTAAAAATTAAAAAAAAAAAAAAGTTTTAACATTTTGGCATTCTTTACTGCAAAATCTAAAGTGTGCCAACATCTATCCTTTTCTGGCTTTGGAATGTTTTAACTCTAATCTATATCTCCCATGTTGTTCTGTCTACTATTTTAGTTTCATCTCATTTGAAATACTCTAAAATAGATCATTATTAATGTTATGTATAGTCAGTGCTTATTAGATTCTACTAACATATTTTCTGATTTTTATTCACACTTGCATTTCATATCCAGCTGCTTCCTTCTGAATCCATTTTCTTTCCTATTAAATGGAGTACATCCTTTCAGAAGTTCTTTCACTTGGGGTCTACAATGTGTAAATCATCTCATTTTTGTGTTTATCTGAAAATGCTTTTATTTTGCTCTCCACTCTTGGATTATAACTTATCTAGGTACAGAATTTCAGGTTGAAAGCAATTTTATTCTTCTCAGAACTTCTGTGATATTATTCTTTTATCTTTGAAAACTTATTGGTGTCATTGTGAAATCTGCTATACAGAAAAAGTTATACCATTCATGTTTTGTTTGCTTTTCATATATGCTTTACCTTTCATTATATCTCATTCTTTTCCATGGGAGTTGTAACCTGTGTAAACCCTGGTAGATTTTGTTATAGGATAGCAAAACTGAATGATCCCAAAATGTATACATTAATTTCTATAACTATTATTTCTTGGAAGTTTATTATTTATCAGGCAGTTTTCTATGTCCTTTTAATGGCACACTAACAATTTGGTGCATATATAAAATATTATACATTAAAAGGGTTAAAAAAGTGCTTATTCTTACAGTCTAGGGTTTTGGGCCTTAAAAAACTGAGAACAATAGTTGCTACATGATCTATTAAGGATATGCTAAGTGTTTGGAACACTGGTTTTATGACTTCTAGTTTAACAGTCACCACCAAAGTATAAATTAAGGCTAAGATTACATTAGAAGTTTGTAGATTGGTAAATAATACATCCTTAGTGAGATGTCAGATGTTTTAAGATGTGGAATAGGAGCTCAAGAAAAACTCTGAAAAAAATCAACATAGATGCCCGGGAATTTGTGTTTAAAGGTTAGCAATAAGCTGTTCTGGCCTTTTCCTACACATTGAGAAGAGTGTGACTATAATTAAATCAAACTACACTTTCACCACTAGGACAAGGTTGTGAGATAGCTGTGGACCAGATAAGGAAATCATGGAAGGAAACCACGCTTAGTTTTCAAATCCAAATGTTTTCTTTTTTCCTTTCCACTTGGGATAGTGTAGTGAAGGTCTAATGGCATCTCTCTGTCCCAAAAAATTCACTCATAATGTCCATCTTCAAAATAACCTAGAGCTTCTATGTCAAGCCAAGATGGAATAATAGGATCTATATTTACCTTCTTGACCAAACAAATGAGGTTTGTTGTTGTTGTTAGGTGCCATCGAGTTGTCTCTGACTCATAGTGACCCTATATAGAACAGAACAAAACACTGCCTGGTCCTGTGCCAGCTCCACGATCCTTGCTATATCTGCGCCTATCGTTGTAACCACTGTGTCAATTCATCTCGTAGAGGGCCGTCCCCTTTTCCATTGACCCTCCTCTTTACCAAGCATAATATCCTTCTCCAGGGAAAGGTCCTTTCTTACAACATTACCAAAGTAGGTGAGATGAAACCTCACAAATGAGGTGAGCCATATAATTTCCCTATTTATTGCCTGGAGACTTTGGTGCAGGAAAAGAAAACCCAGGTAGAACATGCACATGCCAGTTTTCTTTAGTTAAGAACACACGTCTGGAAGCCCAGGGAGGCCAAAAAGTTAGAGATAATAAGATAGACTATTGGAGAAGAGAGAAAGTTACAGAAAGCAATCTCTGAATATCTGCAGAGGATTCCTCTCTAGTCTTCCACTGATACCTGGTCAATTCATGCATGTGAGGAAACTATGTAGTGTCAGTGAAACAATGACCCAAAAGAATGAGAATTTCCCAGAACTCACTAAGGGCTGTTTTGTTGCTGTTGTTGTTGTTGTTCCACCCCAATTAAAGTAGAAAACTTCATAAGGCATGGGACACTGTGTAGAGTCCACAGAAGAGTCTTTCCTTAACAGTGGAACAAAATTACCCCTAGACCTAAAAGAATTAATCTGTTTCTAAGTAACTTACTTGGATCCAAGAACAAAGCTCAAAATAATTTTAGGGATAAAAAAATATCCAGAACCTCAGAAGGGAAAATTTAAAAAGTCTGATATGAAAAAAAGCAGAAAAATATGGCACATAATCAGAATAAAAACCAGTCTATCTAAACTGACTCATAAATGTCATGGACATGAAACATAGAATCAGTGGAAAAGGACATTAATTCAGTTATTATAACCAATTTTCATGTTTCAGAAACTAGAACTAAGATCGGATATGCTGAGTGGAGGCTTCATAGTTGTTTAAAAACAGGAACAAAACAAGACTCAAAACTTATAGGGTGAAAACTACATTCTCTGAGATGAAAATATACCAGATGACATTAGCTGCAGATTACACATTGTAGAAGAAAAAGCTAGGGAACTTGATATAAAAATATATATTACTGACAAATAATATAGCAAAAAAAAGTCTAAAAAAACACACATAGTCAGAAGTTTGATTAGCTGTGAACCCTACCACCCAACATGACCTACTTGGCATTTATATAATACTACAAAAAATAACTGCAGAATATATGCTCCTTTTTAGTGTATATAGGGCACTTACCAAGATAGACCATAATCGTAACCTTAAAAAGTCTAAATGAATTAAAAATGATATATGCTATACAAAGTATCTTCTCTATACACAATGGAATTAAAATAGATCAATGTATGGAAAAATCCCTGAAGATTTGAGAACTAAGTAACATATTTTTTTTCATATATAGCCCACATGTTATACTTTTTTTTTTTGCCAACCATGTCCTCCCCACAAATATTTTCGTAAGTATACAGTGATACATTTTTTTTACAGCAACATTTAAAAATATTTGCATCTCATACTTACAAAAATAGCTCGAAGCGAGGGCATGGCTGGCAAATAAAGCATACAACACACATAATAATTGTGCAAAAATATGGTTACATACTTTTAAATATTCCATGTCAAAAATAAATAAATAAATAAAACAGGAAATGTAAAAGTATTTTGAACTGAATGAAAGTGAAAGCATAGCATGTCAAAGATTGTGGAATGCACCTAAAGTAATACTTACAGGGAAATTCATATAACCAAATGATTACATGACTAGAAGAAAGAACACAAATCAATGATCTCAGCTCCCACCTTTGGAAACTAAAGTTAGAAAGACAATTAAAACCCAAAGTAAACAGAAGAAAGGAAATAATAAAGACTATAGCAGAGATTAATGAAATTAAAAATAGAAAGAAAAAAAAATGAAGAATATCAATGAAACCAAAAACATTTTTTTTTTTTTCTATTTTGAGAAAACCAATAAAATTGATATTATTTTATCTATTATTTATCTAAGGAGCTCTGGTAGCATAGTGCCTAAGGCACTTGACTGCTAACCAGAAGTCTGGCGGTTCAAACCCACCAGCCACTCCTTGGAAGGAAGGTTGGGCAATCCTACTTCCGTAGTGATACTGCCTCGGAAACCCAAGGAGGG
>NW_006921611.1:2225848-2227380 GCF_000298275.1 Orycteropus afer afer
GGAAACCCAAGGAGGGGTCGCTATGAGTTGGGGCCAACTCCACGGCAAATAACAACAACAACAACATTATTTATCTAATCCAGCAAGACTGATTAGGAAAAAAAATGACACAAATCACTAATATAAGTAATGAGATAACCAACATCACTACAGACTCTGAAGATACTAAAATGATAAAGAAGAAAATACATAAACAATGTTATGCTAATAAATACAACAACTTAGATGAAAAGCTTACTCTGGAAATGATAGATAATATGAATAGCCTAATAACTATTAAAGTTAACAATTTGCCAAAAATAAATATTCAAAACCATCTCCAGAAACAAACAAACATCTAGGCTTCTATGACTTTCTAGGGAAATTCCATCAAACATTTAGGGAAAATATAATGCAAATTCTATGCAAACTCCTCCAGAAAATTGAAAAAGAGGAAAATGTGCCATGTGCTAAGAGGCCAACACAACCCTGAATCAAACCATGCAAAGGCTTAAAAACAAAATAACTATTGATCAGTATTCCTTTCTTATGACATGCATACAAAACTTTTTAAATGAAATTATAGAAAATCAAATACAACAATACAGAAAAGTGGTAGTGCAGCATACCCAATTAAAGTTTATTCCAGGAACGCAAGGATGCTTTAGCATTAAAAAAATAAGTCAATGTAATTCATATATTAATAGGCTAAAATGCATATACAGGTAGTACCTCACTTACAACAGGATTCTGTGTCAACAATTCCTTCATAAGTAGGTTCTGACATAAGTCAAATATTTCTTTTTTCTTAAGTTTTCCTAATTTCCTTTCATTGTCAGTATTTATAAATCCAATCTTCTATTTGGGAGATGGCCTGCGAATGATAATATCAGCAAATTACCTGCTGTTCCATTGTATGTAGTATGTATTACAAATGGTAAGATGTAAAACAAAAGAAAAAGAAATGGTTGAGTGTGTGTGTCTGTGTGTGTATCATTTTGATAGATGTAGGAAAATAATTTGGAAAAATCCATCCATTCATGATTAAAATCTACTACAGACTAGAATCAGAAAGCAATATTCTAAACCTGGTAAAGGATATATGTTGTTGCTGTTGTTGTTGTTGTTAGGTGTCATCGAGTCATTGCCAACTCATAGTGACCCCATGCACAGCAGAACAAAACATTGCCCAATCCCATGTCAGCTCCATGATCCCTGCTATACTTCAGCCCATCGTCGCAGCACTTTGTCAATCCATCTTGTTGAAGGCCTTCCCCTCTTTCATCGGCCTTCAACCTTACCAAGCATGACAATCTTCTCCAGGGAAAGGTCCCTTCTGACAAGATGACCAAAGTAGGTGAGATGAAGTCTGGCCATTCTCGCTTCCAAGGAGCATTTCGGGTGCACTTCCTCCAGGACAGATCTGTTAGTTCTTTTAGCAGTCCATGGTACTTTCAGCATTCTTCACCAGCATCACAACTCAAAAGCTTCAACTCTTCTTTGGTCTTCCTTATTCATTGTCCAGCTCTCACATTCATATGAGGCAATTGAAA
>NW_006921611.1:2227480-2247320 GCF_000298275.1 Orycteropus afer afer
CTTGCCCAGTGCTATATGTCGTCTAATGTCCTGACTGCTGCTTCCATTGGCATCAATTGTAGAACCAAGCAATGTGAATTCTTTGACAACCTCAATCTTTTCTCCATTTATTGTGATGGTGTTTATTGGTCCAGTTGTGAGGATTTTGTTTTCTTTATATTGATCATACTGCAGACTGTATTCTTCAATCTTCATCTGTAAGTGCCTCAGGTCATCCTCACTTTCAGCAAGCAAAGTTGTGTCGTCAGTGTATCACAGGTTGTTAATGATTCTTCCTCCAATCTTGATGCCACGTTTTTCTTCATATAGTTCAGCTTCTTGGATTATTTGCGCAGCATATAGATTGAATAAGTACGGGGAAAGGATACAGCCTTGACACACTCCCTTCTTGATTTTAAACCATGTAGTGTTCCCTTGTTCCATTCGAATGACAGCCTCCTGGTCAATGAATACAATCAAGTGTTCAAGAACTCCCATTCTTCTCAATGTTATCCATAATTTGTCATGATCCACACAATCAAATGCCTTTGTGTAGTAAATAAAGCACAAGTAAATATCTTTCTGATATTCTTTGTCTTGAGCCAAGATCCATCTGACAGGAGCTATGATATCCCTTGTTCCACATCCTCTTCTGAATCCAGCTTGCACCTCTGGAAGTTCTCTGTCTGTATACGGTTGCAACCATTTTTGAATTATCTTCAGTAAGATCTTACTTGTGTGTGATATTTATGATATTGTTTGATAATTTCCACATTCTGTAAATATTTGTACAAATATTGGTATATGAAAGGATTACCTTTCTTTGGAATGGGTAAAAATATGGATCTTTTCCAGTAAGTTGGCCAGGTAGCTGTCTTCCAAATCTCTTGGCATAACTGAGTGAGTGCCTCCAATGCAGCATCTGTTTGTTGAAATATCTCCATGGCTTTTCGTCAATTCCCAGAGCCTTGTTCTTCACCAATTCCTTCATTGAAACTTTGACTTCTTCCTTCCATTGGTTCTAGATCATATGCCACCTCCTGAAATGGATGAAGATCGACCAGTTCTTTTTGGTGCAGTGACTCTGTGTATTCCTGCCATCTTCTTTGATGTTTCCTGCATCGTTCAATATTTTTCCAATAGAATCTCTCAATATTGCAACTCGAGGCTTAAATCTTTTCTTCAATTCTTTCAGCTTGAGAAATGCTGAGCATGTTCTTCCCTTTTGGTTTTCTAACTCTAGGTCTTTGCACCTTTCATTATAGTAACTGGCTTTGTCTTCTTGAGCTTCTCTTTGATATCTTCTGTTCAGCTCTTCTATCTTTTCATTTCTTCCATTTGGTTAACTACTCTCTGCTCAAGGGCAAGTTTCAGAGTCTCTTCTGTCATCCATTTTGGTCTTCTCTTCTTTTCTCATCTTTTTAGTAATTTCTTGCTTTCTTCATGGATAATGTTCTTGATATCCTCCCACAATTTTTCTGGTTTTTGGTCATTGATGTTCAATGTATCAAATCTATTCTTTAGATGATCTCTAAAATTCAGGAGGGATATATTCAAGATCATATTTTGGCTCACATGGACTTGTTTTAATTGTCTGTAACTTCATGTTCAACTTGCATATGAGCAGTTGATGGTCTGTTCCACAATCAGCTCCTGGCTTGGTTTTGGCTGAAGATATTGAGCTTTTCCATTGCCTCTTGCTACAGATGTAGTCAATCTGATTCCTGTGTGTTCCATCTGGTGACATCCACATGTACAGTGGCTGTTTGTGTTGCTGAATAAAGGTGTTTGCAATGAACAAGTCGTTGGTCTTGCAAAATTCTACCATACGAGTTCCAGCATTATTTCTGTCACCAAGGCCAAATTTTCCAACTACCAGTGATTCTTCTTTGTTTCCAACTTTTGCATTCCAGTCACCAGTGATAATCAACATATCCTGATTGCAAGTTTGGTCAATTTCAGATTGTAAACATTGATAAAAATCTTCAATTTCCTCATCTTTGGCTTTGGTCATTGGTGCATAAATTTGAATAATAGTCATATTAATGGGTCGTCCTTGTAGGCGTATGGATATTTTCCCACCCCTGACAGCATTGTACTTCAGGAAGGATCTTGAAACATCCTTTGTGATGATGAATGCCACGCCATTCCTCTTCAAACTGTCATTCCTGGCATAGTAGATCATATGGTTGCCTGATTCAAAATGGCCAAAACCCATCCATTTCAGCTCACTAATGCCTAGGATATCAATCTTTATGCGTTCCAGGATATACATGTGAAAACAAAAGAAAATATCAGGAACTAGGTAGGATTTCAGCAATCACCATTTTTAGTCAACATTGTACTGGAGCAAAAGAAATAAAGTATTTTTTTTAAATATCAAATATATACTGATTCAAAAGGAATAAGTACAAGCATCATTATTTACAAAAAATTACTGTCTATGTAAAACATTGTATGGAATGTACAAAAACTACAAGTACTAGTGAGTTAAACAAAACGACAGAGTACAGTATTAATGTATAATAGTTACAATGAATAATTGGAAATTGAATTTTAAAAGAACCATATCATTTCCAATGGCATAAAAATAAGATTTAGGGATAAATATGGAAAAAATTCCAAGGTCTAAATATTGGGAACTATAAACATTAGTGACATAAATTAAAAAAGACTTAAGTAGAAAAATATGTCATATTCCATAAGTCAGAAGTCTCAATACTTTCAAGATGTCAATTCTTCCCAAATTAATCCTTTAATTCAATACAATCTTAATCAAAATGCCAGCAGTATATTTTTGTAGCAATTAATAATATAGTTTTAAAATGCATATGAATAAACAAACAACCTAAAATAAGCAAAATGACATGGAAAAAAAGGTTGGTGCACTTATAATGTAATACCTGGCTTTAACATTTATTATAAAAGTTGTCAAAAATGAAATGGAATGCTTGAAGATAAATATCCAAAACATTAGTTAGCTGAAAGGCAATTGTATTGGCCATTTTGAATCTGACAATCATATGGTGTACTATACTGGGAATGACAAATTGAAAAGGAATGGCTTCACATTAATCATCGAAAGGAATATTTCAAGATCTATCCTGAAGTTCAACACTGTTGGTAATAAGTTAATATCCACATGCCACCAATAAAGACCAGTTATTGTGACTTACTCAAATTTACACACCAATTACTAATGCCAAAGAGGAAGAAATTGAAGATATTTACCAACTTCTGCAGTCTGAAATAGATTAAACATGCAATGAAGATACATTGATAATTACTGGTGTTTGGGATGCAAAATCAGAAACAGGAAGGATAAATAGTTGGAAAATATGGCCTTGATGATATACATGATAAGATCACATGATGGGATTTTGGAACAGCAATGATGAATTAATTGGAAATTTCTTTTATCAACAATGTAAATGGCAACTATACATGTTGTCTTTGTCAGATAGAATGCACTGGAATCAAATTGACTACATCTAGGGAAAGAAATAAAGGAGAAGGTCAATATCATAAGTCAGAAAAAGGCCAGGTCTGAGTGTGGAACAGAACATCAATTGCTCCTATGTAGCTTCAAGTTGAAGTTTAAGAAAATGAAAAAGAGTCCATGAGAGCTAAACTACAACCTTGAGTATAATCCAACTGGATTTAGAGGCCAACCAAAGAATAGATTTGACACAATGAATACTAATGACCAAAGACTAGCCAAGTTGTGGTTTGACATCAAGGATATCTTACATGAAGAAAGTAAATAGTCAATAAAAGACAGGAAAGAAATACTCTGAAACTTGTTCATGAATGTAGAGTAGCTAAAGCAAAAGGAAGAAATGATGATGCAAAAGAGCTGAACAGAAGACTTCAAAAGGTGTCTTGAGAAAACAAAATATGGTAATTAAATATGCAGAGATCTTGTGTTAAATCATCAAAATGGAAGAACACAATAAGCATTTCTCAAACTGAGAGGATTGAGGAAAAAAAATTCAAGCCTTGACTTGCAATATTAAACTATTATATGACCAAAATATTGAACTACACAGGAAACTTCAAAAGAAGATTCAATGAATACACAGAGTTGCTGTACTGAAAATAATTGGTTGATATCAACTATTTCAGGAGACAGCATATAATCAACAACCAATGGCATCGAAGGAAAATATCAAAGTTGCACTTTAGGCACTTGAGAAAAAAAAACCTCCAGCTATTGATGGAATACCCATTGAGATGTTTCAATAAATAGATGCAACTCTGAAAATACTGACTCATCTTTGTCAAGAAATTTAGAAAAAACTATCTGGCCAACCAACTGGAATAAATCCATATTTGTGTCCATTCCAAAGAAGAGTGATCTAAGAGATTGCATAAATTATTGAACAATATCACTAATGTCAGACACAAAATTATGCTAATGATAATTTAAAAATGATCACAGCAGTACATCAACAGGGAACTGCTAGAAATCCAAGTCAATTCAGACGACTAAATGGAATGAAGGGTATTATTGCTGATGTCATAGATGGATCTTATCTGAAAGCAAAGAATACCAGAAAGATGTGCATCTGTTTTTTATTGACTATGCAAAGGCTGTCAAATGTATGGGCCATAACAACTTATAGATAACATTTCAAGAATGGGAATTCCAGAAAATTGTACTTATGTAGTACCTGTACATAGACCAAAAGGCAGTCTTTCAAACATGTGTGGTTTAAAATCAGGAAAACTGTGCATCGAGCTTCTATCATTTTATCATACTTATTCAATCTGTATGTTGAGCAAATAATCTGAGAAGCTATACTATATGATGAACTCAGCATCTGGATTTGAGGAAGATTCATTAACAACCTGTGATATGTAGGTATTATACAACTGTTTGCTGAAAATGAAGAGGACTTGAAGCACTTACAGATGAAGATTAAAGACTACATCCTTCAGTATGGATTAAACCTCAACATAAACATAAAGAAAACAAAAATCCTCACAATTGGACCAATAAGTAACATGTTAAATGGAGAAAAGATTGAAGTTCTCAAGGATTTCATTTTACTTGAGTCCACAATCAACATCCATAGAAACAGCAATCAAGAAATCACACAATGTGTTTCATTGGGAAAATATGTTGCAAAAAACTTATTCAAAGTATTTAAAAGCCAATGTCACTTCAAGGACTGAAGTTGCCTGATCCAAGCCATGACATTTTCAATTATCTCATACGTATGTGAAAGTAGGGAGCTCTGGTAGTGTAGTGCCTAAGGCACTTGACTGCTAACCAGAAGGCTGTCAGTTCAAATGCACCAGCCGCTCCTTGGAAGGAAAGTTGGGCAATATACTTTCGTAGTGATATTGCCTAGGAAACCCAAGGAGGGATCACTATGAGTCAGGTCTGACTCCACGGCACATAACAACAACAATGTGAAAGAAGAAGTAAAGAAATCATATGACATGTTGCACTAGGCAAATCTGTTGCAAAACACCTCTTTAAAGTGCTGAAGAACAAAAATGTCTCTTGGAAGACGAAGATCCTTCTAACCCAAGCCATGGTGGTTTCAATAGCCTCATATGCATGTGAAAGCTGGAGGTTGAATAAGAAAGACCAAAGAAGAGTTGATACTTTTGAGTTATAATGTTGGTGAAGAATACTCAAAGTACAATGGACTGCTAAAAGAACTAATGAATCTGTCCAGGAAGAAGTACAGCCAGAATGATCCTTAGAAGTGAGAATGGCCAGACTTCACCTCACCTACTTTGGTAATGGTATCAGAAGGTAACATTCCCTGGAGAAGGATATTATGCTTGGCCAAGTGGAGGATCAATGAAAGAGGGGAAGGCCCTCATTGAGATGGATTGACACATGGGCTGCAATGATAAGCTCAGATATAGCAGGGATTCTGAGTCTGACTCAGGACCAAGTAGTGTTTTGTTCTGTTGTGGCTATGAGTCAGACCAACTCGATAGAACCTAACAATAACAACAACATATGAAAGCTGGACGATGAATTAGAAAGGCTGGAGAAAAAAAATAATGCATTTAAATTATGATTTTGGTGAAAAATATTTAATAGAATTACATAAGAATGAACAAATTTGTTTTAGAAGAAGTATGGACAGAATGCTTCTTAGAAGTAAGGATGTTGCTCACATATCAAATGGGACCAGTTCCTGGAGGAGAGAATCATGCTTGTAAAGAAGAGGGTTCAACGTAAAAGAGAAAGACCATCAATGAGTTGGATTGACTCGGTGGCTACAAAATGAGCTCAAACATGGCAACAATTGTGAGAATGGTGCAGAACCCAGTAGTGTGTGTTGTCGTGTTGCACACACTCAACAGCAACTAACTCACTTAACAGCAACTAACAAAGACAACTGTAAAAGTACAAATGTCAAGTCATTGTGATATTGGCCTCACACTTGACAACTATTGCATTGGGACAGAGTAAATAACCTAAAAATAGAAAAACACATATATGGCTAATTGATTTTTTTTTTTTAAATAAAATTGTAAGGATCATACAATTTAATGTAGAGAAAGGATAGTGTTTTCCAGAACTGATACTGGAACAATAGGATGTTGTGAGATGTGGAAACCCCTTGCAGTAATCATTTGGCCTTTTGGCCACATTCCTGAGAGCCAGACCACACCTGAGGTCAATGATTCAGGGCAAACCAGACCAAAAGGGACCATCTGAACATCCAATATTAAGGAAGCATGATGTAATGTATTATGGTCACATGATGAGGCCAATAAAGGTCTTGAAAGACAGAAACTCAATGGAACTACCAGGCTGGGGAGAGCAAACATCTGCTCTCAAAAGGGTAAGCACATTCTCTGAGCACATGGAAACTTTGTGGTGAAATTCGCCATTAATCTTGCTCCATGTGTTTGTACCCTTTTTTCTGCTATGTTAAAGACAGTCCATTCCCTATGAATTAGTAACCCTAAGGAACACTTTAGGTGAATGTGGATAAGAAGGAAAGGGCTGTGCTGACAGCTGCAGTCATAACTGACCAGGGAAGAGAAGTTGAGATTGTTATAGGATGGAGTTGGTATGTGGGGTTGGGTTTTTTGTCCACCACATTTTTGGCATCAGAGGTGAATAATCTCTCCCTTTGTGGACTGGTTTGGTACAATTGGCAATGAGGACTGGATGTGTTCATTTGGTCTTGATGTCACAGATGCTGAAGGTAAAAAAATAAAAAAGCAAAAACTTTGATCTGTACCTCATACCATATATAAAATTAACTACATATAGATATAAAACCAAATGTAAAACCCAAATATATAAAACTGCTAGAAGAACACATAAAAGAAAATGTGTGTGATCTTGATTAGGCAAAGATTTCTTAGATATGGCACTAAAAGGATGACCCATAAGAGAAACAAAAGAAAAAGAAAGAGTAGTAAAGTGGACTGCATCAAAATTAAGAACTTTTGTTCTTTGAATGACAATATTAAGAAATAAAAGTACAACCATAGTATAAGTAGAAATATTTGCAAATCACATTGCTGATAAAAAACTCAAATCCAGAAAATGTGCATAATTCACACAAATCATTAATAAATAACCGACTAACAACCAAATAGATTTGTATAAACACTTCACCATGTTGCTGTTGTGGTTGGGTGCCTTCAAGCCTCCTCCGACTCATAACGAGCCTATGTACAACAGAATGATACAGTGCGTGGTTCTGCGCCATCTTCACAATCCTTGCTATACTTGAGGCCATCACTGCAGCCACTGTGTCAGTTCATCTCGTTGAGGTTCTTCCCCTTTTTCTCAGACTTCTACTTTACCAACTGTGATATCCTTCTTCAAGGAATGGTCCCTTTTGACAACATGACCAAAATAGGTGAAACAAAGTCTGTCCATTCTCGCTTCTAAAGAGCATTCCAGCTACACTTCTTCTAGGACAGATTTGCTCATTCTTCCGGCAATTCATGGTATTTTCTGTATTCTTTACCACCACAATTCAAAGCATCAATTCTTCTTCTATCTTCCTTATTTATTGTCCAGGTTTCACACGCATATGAGGTGATTGAAAATACCTGGCTTGGGGTAGTTGCACCTTAGTCTTCAAAGTGACTTCTTTGCTTCCTAACACTTTAAAGAGGTCTTTTGTAGAAGATTTTCCCAGCGCAACATGACATCTAATTTCTTGACTGCTGCTTCCATGGGTGTCGATTGTGGATCCAAGGAATATGAAATTTTTGACAACTTCAACCTTTTCTTCATGTATTGTGATGTTGCTTATTGGTGCAGTGATGATGATTTACGTTTTCTTTATGTTGAGGTGTAATCTGTACTGAAGATTTGTTGTTGTTGTTGTATGCCGTCGAGTCGGCCCTGACTCATAGCGACCCCTCCTTGGGTTGCCGAGGCAGTATCACTACGGAAGTAGATTGCCCCATCTTCCTTCCGAGGAGTGGCTGGTGGGTTTGAACTGCCAGCCTTCTGGTTAGCAGTCAAGTGATAGTAGTCTTTAATCTTCATCAGTAAGTGCTTCAAGTCATCTTCAATTTTGCAAGCAGGATTGTGTCATCTGCATATCACAGGTTGTTGATGGTTTTTTCTCCAATCATGATGTTGCATTCTTCTTCACATAGTCCAGTTTCTCAGATTATTTGCTCGGCAAACAGGTTGAATAAGTGTGGTAAAATAAGTACGGTGAAAGGTTAAAAGTCTCCCTGATTTTAAACCATGCAGTATCCCCTTGTTCTGTTTGAATGACAGACTCTTGATCTACAGGTTCCTCTTGAGCACAATTAAGTGTTCTGGAATCCCCATTCTGGCAATGTTATCCATAATTTGTTATAATCTGCACAGTCAAGTATAATTCCACAGTCAATAAAACCCAGGTAAAGATATTTCTGGTATTCTTTGCTTTTAATCCAGATCCAACTGACATCCTCAATGATATCCCTCTTTCTACATACTCTTCTAAATCTAGCTTGAATTTCTGGAAGTTCCCTATCAATATACTGTTGCAACCATGTTTGAATTATCTCCAGCAAATTTTACATGTATGTGATGCTAATGATATTGTGATGCTAATGATATTGTTTGATAATTTTAAAATTTTGTTGGATAATCTTTCCTTGGAATGGGCACAAATTTCTTCCGCTCAGTTGACCAGGTAGCTGACTTTGATTTTTTTTGGCAAAAATGAGTAAGTGCCTCAAGTGTTACATCTATTTATTGAAACATCTCAATTGATATTCCATCAATTCTGGAAGCCTTATTGTTCACCAATTCCTTCAGTGCAACTCGGACTTCTTCCTTCAGTACCATTGGTTCTTGATCATATTCTACCTCCTGAAATAGATGAACATTGTGTAGTTCTTTTTGGTACAGTGACTGAGTGTTCCTTCCATTTCCTTTTGATATATCCTTCATCATTCAATACTTTGCCCATAGAATCCTTCAATATTGCAACTCAAGGCTTGATTTTTTTTCTTCAGTTCTTTAAGCTTGAGAAATGCTAAGCATGGTCTTCCCTTCTGGTTTTCTAACTCCAGGTCTTTGCACATTCATTATAAAAACTGATTTTATCTTCTTGTTCTGCTCTTTGAAATCTTCTGTTCAGTTCTTTTATATTGTCATTTCTTCCATTTGCTTTAGCTACTCTCCATTCAAAGCAAGTTTTAGAGCCTCTTCTGACATTTGTTTTTGTCTTTTTTCCTTACCTATCTTTTTAACAACCTTTTGCTTTCTTCATAATGTTCTTGATGTCATCCCACAATTTGCCTGGTTTTCAGTCACTGGTGTTCAAAGCATCAAATCTCTTGTTCAGATGGTCTCTAAATTCAGGTGGGATATAATCAAGGTCATATTTTGGTTCTTTTGAACTTGCTTTAATTTTTTTTAGCTTCAATTTGAACTTGCATATGAGCCTTTAATGGTCTGTTCAACAGTCAGCTCCTGGCCTTGTTTTCTCTGAAGGTATTGAGATTCTCCATTGCTTCTTTCTACAGAGGTAGTAGATCTGATTCCTGTATATTCTGTGTGGTGAGGTCCATGTATATAGCCTCCATTTATGTTGTTCAAAAAAGATATTTGGAATGAGTAAGTTGTTGCTCTTGCAAAATTTATCATGGAATCTCTGGCATCATTTCTATCACCAAGGCTATTCTTTCCAACTACTGATGACTCTTCATTTTTTCCCACTTTCACATTCTAACACCAGTAATAACCAGTACATCCTGATTGCATGTTTGGTCATTTTCAGACTGTAGAAGTTGGTAAAAATCTTCACATTCTTCATCTTTGACTTCAGTGGTTGGTGTGTAAATTTGAATGAGTTTTATTAACTGGTTTTCCTTGTAGGCATAAGAATATTATCCCATCACTACAGCATTATACTTCATGACAGATCTTGAAACATTCATTTTGGTGATGAATGAATCACAAATTCCTCTTCAATTTGTCATTTCTGGCATAGCAGACCATATGTTTGTCTGATTCAAAATGGCCAATACCTGTTCATTTCAGCTCATTTATGCCTACGATAATGATCTTTATGAGTTCCTTTTCATTTTTGATAACTTCTATTTTCCTGGATTCATAAATTGTACATTCCACATTCTGATTGTTAATGGCTGTTTGCAGTCTCTTCCTCCCATTTGGCGTCATGCCCCATCAGCAAATGAAGGTCCCAGAAGCCTTACTCCATCTAGGTCATTAAAGTCAACTCCACTTTGAGATGGCAGCTCTTCCTCAGTCATATTTTCAGTCCCTGAATGTTCCGGCACTATATCAAGCAATGTTTCAGGGCTATCATAAAATTTTCCAGTGATATATCAGATATTGTTTCATTGCTCTTCACAAGGTTTTCACTGGCCAGTTTTTTCAGAGGCAGATGCCCCCATCCTTCTTCCCAGTTTGTCTTTGTCTGGAAGCTCCACTGAAACTTGTGCACCAGGTGTGACCTTTTGTGTATTTGAAATACTCGTGGCATAGCCTCCATCTTCACAGCATCACACAAGCTACCACAGTATGACAAACTGAAGGTGAAAACACTTCACAATAGAAGTTGGAAAATGTATGCATGAAAATTTGCTCAATATCAGTCATTGTTGTTGTTGTTGTTATGTGCCATCAAGTCAGCCCCAACTCATAGTGACCCCTTCTTGGGTTTCCGAGGCAGTATCACTATGGAAGTAGGATTGCCCAACTTTCCTTCTGAGGAGTGGCTGAGGGGTTTGAACCGCCAGCCTCCTGGTTAGCAGTCAAGTGCCTTAGGCACTATGCTACCAGAGTTCCTATATCAGTCATTGTTGTTGTTGTTGTTGTTATGTGCCCTCGAGTCAGCCCCGACTCATAGCGACCCCTCCTTGGGTTTCCGAGGCAGTATCACTATGGAAGTAGGATTGCCCAACCTTCCTTCCAAGGAGTGGCTGGTGGGTTTGAACCGCCAGCCTTCTGGTTAGCAGTCAAGTGCTTTTAGCCACTATACTACCAGAGCTCCCGACATCAGTCATTAGGGAAGTGTAACTTAAACCACAAGATACCACTACCTTTCTTCCGAGGAGTGGCTGGTGGGTTTGAACCGCCAGCCTTCTGGTTAGCAGTCAAGGGCCTTAGGCACTAAACCACCAGAGCGCCTACCATTTGTTGTTGTTGTTATATGCCCTAGAGTCAGACCTGACTCATATTGACCCCTCCTTGGGTTTCCAAGGTGGTATCACTATGGAAGTAGATTGCCCAACCTTCCTTCTGAGGAGTGGCTGGTGGGTTTGAACCACCAGCCTCTGGTTGGCAGTCAAGTGCCTTAGGTACTATGCTACCAGAGCTTCTCTCCTACCTTTTAGAATAGTGAAAAGTAAAAATTTCTTAATATGCAAGTGTTGGTAAGCATGTAGAGCAACTTGAACTCTTATAAACTGCTAGGAACTTAATACTTTATCTCAAAAAATTTAAACAGACACTTTTATTCTATTTCCACCCATTTCACTAGAACATATTTATTCAAGAGAAATAAAATATATGTGAATACAAAGTCTTATACGTGAATGTTCAATTGTATTTATAATAGCCTCAGACTGGAAACAATCTAAATGTTTATCAACTGTGAATCAATTCACAAATCATGTTATATCCATACAATGGAATCCTACAAAATGATGGTCCATGAATGAAGCAACATAAATAAAAATACATACTATGTTGGTCCATTTATTTAAAATGTCTGGAAAATGTCATACAGGATATTACCACAGATATCAGATCACTGGTTACCTGGAGATGGGGAAGGAAGAGAAGGAGGAATTACAAAGCGGCATGAGAAAACTTTTGGGAGTGACAGGCATGTTCATTTTGATGGTGCTTCAATGTGTCTACATATGTCAAATTTTGTCAAATTGTATACTTTGTGTGAGTTATATGTCAACATAGATGCTTTAGAAAGGTAGAGTTAAATTTTGGAATCAGTTTTCTTTCACTCCTTTGAAGTTTAATTTCTAATTTTTTTTTTTTTCCAGGAAAATATACCGAAAGCAAAGCATATGTTTTTCTAACCAAATGAAAGCCTTAGCTACTCAACTAATAAAGATTCCTGCTGGCTGGTACTTGTATTTATGGCATTTAATGGTGTTAGGCAATTAAATGAATGTATCAAACTAAAAAGAATACCCCTTAAGATCCCTGGATGGTGCAGCTGGTCTGCACATGGCTAATAACCCAAAGGTTTACCTGTTTGAACCCACCAGTGGCACCATGGAAGATCCAGGCCTGGCAAGCAGCTTCTGTAAATATTACAGCCCACCTGACACCAGAGCCTCTCCAAAATGTACACATAAACAAATAAATGTACATATAAACAAATAAAGGTCTCAGCAAAAAGAATACCACCCACTTAAAAAAAAAAAAAAAAAAGACTTAGAGCTCTTTGCTAACCTCCCTGCATTGCTTATACCATTTTCTCTCTTCTGAGAGCCAGAGTCTTTGCATGTATCTCAAACTAATATTGAAATCATAAAAGCTATAATAATTTTCCCAAAATACAATTACCTAATAAGGAAAAAGTCATCATCCTGTTGCTCTACCACATCCTAGTTGCCTTTAGTGCAACAAAAATTTCTGGAACTTTGACAAGACTATTATGAACTGTACACTGTCTAGCTTCATTTCCAGAGTGAAGGCCTACATATTCTTCAACCATTAATCTTTCATGACTTTCCATTTCCTTACTCTGTGTTATTATAGCAATCTGTGAAGTTCTAAAGCACATTTAAGAATCCTTATTGTTAAGAGTCATTCCCTGTATGGTTTTCGAGTAGCTGAGGTTTTTATGAAACAAGCAAGGGTTTTAGAATTTTAGAGACTTGGTTTAGAATTCTTATTTCACAACTGAGGAAACAAGGTCTCAAAGAGAATACACCTACTTTATTGAGAGGCTAGGAAATTGTGTACCTTAAGCCACACATAATTTATTATTATCATAGTAAGCATTCAATTAACACATGAAATTATTATCATTATAAGTGTGAACATATCATGTGATTATAATGAAAATAAATGTTAAGAGGGAAAAAAAATATTCTCTCTTTCCATCTGTCTCTTGATTTGAAAATAAAGCAGGCTACTGTAGGAAAAAATGTGTTTTCCATTCCTGGAGATCTTCAAGGGCTAGCCGGAAGACTATAATGGTTATAATGTCAATTCAAAATCTTTAAATAAATTTTTTCCTTTTTTAAAAAAATATTTTTAATCAAAATAATGCATATACACAGTTTAAAAAGTAAAATGTTCTACTACAAAACTAGAAACAAAACACAAATTTCCCAGTCTCAGCTTTCTTTACCTCCAAGGTACATTCAAGGGAAGAAATAAATTTCAAGTCCTTTAACCACTTTCAGCTATCTTCAATATTTTAGCAATTTCTTCTTTAATTTGCCCCCTTTGTTTCAGAGTAATATGCTAACACTGTTATTTTTTTATTCTTTCATTTTAGAAATTATCTATTGAATTCTTATTATGAAACATCTGTACACTCAGGCACAGACAGATATACACACAAAATTTCCTAATTCCCTTCTCATCATCCCTTTAATATCAAAGTCTTTGCTAAGTAAATATATAATATTTTAACTTTTAAGACCATTTATAATTAGATGGAAGTAAGTTTTTATAAAAATAGTCAAATATTGGCAATCTGTATGGTTTACATAAATGCTGGTCACAACTGGTATAGTGTACTATGATTCCAGTTCTTTCCTACAGTAAATAATAGCATCATTGCTTTTCTTTTTTCTTTTGTTAATTTTAACTTTTTTTTTAAATTGTGGTAAACAAAACATTTTCCAGATCACAATTTTTGCATGTACAATTCAGTGGAAATAATTACGTTTTATCATATTGCTCAACCATCACCTTTATGTTTCCAGATTATCTCATCATCCTTAAAAGAAACTCAGTGTCCCCTAAGCAATGAATCCTTCTTTCTCCCTTTCTCCTGCTCGCACCTGGTTGTTGTTATTAGTTGCCATCAAGTCAGATCTTACTCATGGATACCTCATGTGTGCAGAGTAGAACTACTCTGTAGAGTTTCCAAGGCTTCCTTTTAGAAGCAGATCACTAGGCCTTTCTTCTGAGATGCTTCTACGTAAGTTCAAATATGCCATTTTCAGTAGTAGTTGAGCATATAACCATTGGTGGTACCCAGGACTATTTATGTCTCCTAAGACCATTAACTGTTCTCTTTCTCTTCAATATATTCAAACTTCCAGCATGAGTCTCATTTGTCACCTATGAATAGTTTACATTTGCAACACACCCCATTTTCTTTCACCACCATTGCTCCAGCTTAACCATTTCTACTACCCAGGAACTTCTTCCACTTTTGATAACCACCAATAAACTTTGGTTTCTTTACACTTGCCTATTTTACAGATTTCATATAAGTAGAATCATACAGTATTTGTCCTTTTGCATGTATCAGGACTTCAATGATTTTCATGGCTAAATAATATTCTACTGTATGTACCACATTTTGTTTATTCATCCATCAACCTTTTGACTATTGTGAATAATGCTGCAATGGGCGTTGGTGGACAAGGACAAGTATCTGTGTGCACTTCTGCTTTTCATTAGTTTGGATATTTGCCTAGGAGTAGAACTACTGTATCATATAGTGATTCTTTATTTAACTTTTTGAGGAACCATCAAATTGTTTGTACCTATTACTCATCCTTTTTCTTAAAACTTCAAATCTGAAAAACTCCTTTCAGTATAGTCAAACTGATTAAGTCATCAACCATCCCATTTTATTTCTTATACTTTTTCTTGAAAGCCTTGCTCCTTTTGCTTCACTGGGAACTTTTTGTTCTTTGGGCCTGGTGTGTCAATGTCATCTTGGAACTTCATTGATCATCTTCCTGGGAATTCCATTTGCCTCTCTCCTTTTAGGATTCCTTGTCCCATGCATTTTTCTTTTAGGATTTTCCACATTTCCTTTATTTGGAAATGACCTTTACTTGGAGTATTATACTTCTCATGGTTCCTGAGAAATGCAGTCTGAGGTGGAGAAAGTGATTTTAGTCTCTCAGAATTGAGTAATAATTTGTCTCAAAGAAAGGTGAGTTGTATTGAGTTAAAGATAGAAACTATTTCCCCTCAGAATTATGAAAATGTTATTCCTTCGGCTACTAGCTTTTATCGCTATCAAAATGATCAAAGATATTCTTATTTCATACGGTTCAACTAGTTTTTATTTTTCTCTTGAGAACTAAGTTTTCAAGATCTTCTTTTTATCCATGTCATTCTGAAATTTCAGAATTCAGTCTTTAGAGGTATCTTACCATTTTGTCCTTGGGCAGTTAATGCAGCTTTTTCATTCAGAAACTCATATCCTTCAGTTCAAAGAAAATTTCTTAAATTGGTTGTATACTTGTTTCCTACCCTCAGTATTTTTTCTTCTATCCTTTCATAATTTCCATTTGTGTATTGAATATATTGAATTAAAATTTTTATTTTCTTTTTCTGACTCATACATTCCTTCTTCTTCTACCTTTTATTCTACTCACTAGACAATTCTTCATTTTTATCTTCTAACCAAAATATGTATCTTTAAATTTTTGGCTAAAATGTTTTAATTTTCAAAATATTTTCTTTTATTTCTAAATGTTCTATTTTTATAGCTCTCTGTTTTTGTTATATGAAAGAAATTTTGCTTTCTCTGAGGCTATTATAGCTTTTTTCTTCACCGTATACCACATTTTTACATAAATAATATCCACCTTCTACATTTGTTTGCCAACTACTTCCTCCATCTGGGAAGTATTTTTGTTAACATGCTATGCTATTTTTTAGAATGATATTATTAAAATATCTCCCAAGGGGAGGCAAAAGTTGCAAACAAATATAGAAGGCACTTTATCCGTGTAAAATATATTATTTACTTCTATTTATTGTATTGTCTCTGTATCACGTCTGTGTGTGTACTTTTTTTCCCTTCTAATGTTTATTTAGTTTTTTATCTTTTCAGTTTTCAGAAGTTTTATGAAATGTCTGCTAATTCTGGTGTGCTGTTAATTTTTCATAAAAATTGATAAAGTGTTTGTTAAATATTGTATCTACAAAGCCAGGGCTTTCTGACTTGTGGGCTTCACTGAAGTGTTAATAAGTAGCTACTGGTCACTTCCTTGGAGAATAAACATATGCTAATGTTTTTAGGTATGTGTGCATGCATAAACACATGTGTTTATCTTTCTTTCCTGAGAGGAATCCTCCAGATTCATGGCTGTAGTTGTAAGTCTGCTGTTTTTTCTCTAGGAGGTTATAAAAGACTAGCACTTGCAGATTTCCACTTTAGTATGTAGATTTTCATGTAATCCCCCTATATTAGAAGTCCCTTATGGCTTTCTTTCTTTTAATTATATCTGCTGCCACCAAATATTAAGTTTCTCTGGTAGTTAGTTCCCTAGTCTCCTACCAGAATGAAGATACCAGAAATGTTGTTTTCTTGTTGACAAGACGAAGGAGGCCAATGTCTTCTTATGAAAACATTAAATCAAGACTTTTCTTTCAGCATTTCAAATCGCCTACTCTTTTTAAGGTGTCTTTTTTGTGTAGGCCCCATTGAGAGTTCTGTGAGGTGAATTGTCTTATACAATAATAACATTATCTTCAGGCACTTAGGTTTCAGATTCAACATTCTGTTAATTCATTTCAGGGCTTTGAACCAGTTCAAAATGTTTTAGTAATTGCCATCATAGATAGGGGCATTGTACATGTTGCAAAGAAACCAAACCTATTGCCCTTGGTATTTTGAACTGAGTAGGAACAAATAGCTCCCATGTGATGGCTGACCATGCTGCTTTGAATGCGTGCTACTTTGCAGAGTCTTGCCAATAATCTAATCTCTGGCATCACATTCCTGAAACTTTAAGGAGGAAGGACTGCAGCAGGACTTTTGGAGGGCAACTTTAATGAGAAAAACACACACTCAAATCAGGATTGGTGGCCACCATCTTTGAGCAGGGCACAACTGTTTTTTTTTTTTTCCCCCCTACTCAGATCAGAATACTGGACAAAGGATTTGGTTGCTATGCAATGCATACATGAACCTTGCTTATAAAGGCATGACTAAACTGTTTTGAAATGGTTTCAGGCCTTGATTCATTTACAACCTTTCTTTTCACTTTCAATTTATTAACATTATTTTTTCATTTCCTTTAGTATCTTCTTCCTTTTTTCCCCCACCTCTGCCTCTCTTTCTTTCACCTTCTATTACCCCCTTCTATTCTTTTGATTTTTTTTTTCTTCTAATCTGCATAACTTCTTAGCTTGTTTTCTTTCTTAGTTTCCTTTGTATTTGGGAAGAGAGTAGAAATGTGTTCAATCTTCCATTCTTTACTCAATGTTCATAGAAAGAATATATTAGTTTATGTTTGTCATTTTATGTCAAAATATATTTTAAAATCCTTTGACAAATCTATGACTCTGTGTGGTAATTACTTAAACTGATTAGATATCCCATTCCTGGGACATCATGCTTGGTAAAATAGAAGGTCAGCAAAAAGAAGAAAGACCTTGAATGAAATGAAATGACACAGTGGCTGCAAGAGTGAGCTCAAACATACCTATTATTGTGAGAGTTGCACAGGATAGGACAACATTTCATTCTGTTACACATAGAGTTTCTGTGAATCAGAACCAACTAACTCCCTGGCACCTAACAGCAATTCTTATGGTGTGCGTATTATGTGGGCAATACAAGCTGTACAATTTTGTTGTTATAGTTGTTAAGTGCCATTGAGTCATTTCCGACTCATAGCGACCCCATGCACAGCAGAACGAAATTGCAGAGCCTACAATTTTAGGCTCTCAAAAGAGATGGATTGATTCAGAGCTTAAAGCATAAGAGCAGGGAGAAGGTAGAATGGTGAGTGGGAAGTTTTTGTTTATTTTCTTACAAATATTTCTACCCTTTTGTGCAGGAATTGGGACAAATTTTGCATCAACTCTATATTTCATTTCCAAAAATGTCACAAGGAAATTTATACATAAGTCCACTGCAGCACCTTTGAATTTTGACATTCATGCAATTTTAACTTAGCTATTCCTTTAAAAAAAGAAGAAAAAAGAATCTTCAAACAATGTTTTTGTGCTCTGTTCAGAAGCACAATGAGAAGCTTAGCAACAAAGAAAAAAAGAATATATTTAAAATATTTTTCTCTCACTCAGATGTACATTTTTGAGGTTAGAAGAACTTAGTACTCTGCCTTACCATGTTGAAGCTAGTGAATAGAAAGATACACTGCTCAAATTAGCTGATTTTCTCATATGTGTAGTGCAGGTTTTCAGTGAAGCACTACATGTATCTATTGGAGAAAATTATTTTTCCCTTTGGGGGAAAAAAAAGAAAAAGAAAATGAAAACCTATGTGCATTTCTCAGTCTCATTTGATTCTTCTTAAGTGATGTGCTGTGCCAGAGATCTAAGTTCACAGTATAGGAATCCAAAAGAGGAACTTTTCTTCGTTACATTTTCCAATGAAATCTCAGGAGGAAAAAAAAAAAGTTTTAATCACATTAGCCTTTATTTTTTATTAAGTTAGCTATATCACATGCTGAATTTTGTGATTACTTTAGTAAGCACTTTATTGAATTTTATTATTAGTAGTATTTGCAGGGTCTGGAGGACAGTAGATATTACTGGTTCAAGTCTATGTTAACTCTCATTTCCCCAAATTTCAGTGATAAATTTAATAACAACAACATTTTCTCAGTTTACTTTGGATCTGCTCAGTGACTGAATATCCTAGTAATTTTTGTTGAAGCAAACCCACCATGGTGATTAGAAATCACCTTTTGATATCTTTACTGCTTTGTCAAAATCTGTATACTTTGTTCTGAACTTGCTGAGTGTTTGTTTTAAGGGTGTTATTTTTCCTTTCTTAACTTTTACTATTTCTCTATCTAACTTAACATCCCAGGAGGTGGTTTGTCATCTCCAAGAGCCAGGAATTTTTTAGGTATTCCTCATATTTAGGAGTTAATTCATGGAACTGATAACAACAGTTTTGTTTGGAGTGAATGCTAGTTTTTAACATGTTGAGATAATTATAGATTTTCATGCAGTTGTAAGAAATAATGCTGACAGATCCCTTTTATCCTTTACCAGTTTCCATCCAGTGGGAACACCTTGCAAAAATGTAGAACAATATCATGAGCAGGATATTGACATTGACATAATCAATAAAAAACACCATTTTTTTTTTTTTTTTTTTTTTTTTTTTATTTTTTTAAATTTTGTTCCACATTGTCTTCTGTAAAGATTTACAGCCTTGGAAACACTATTGGGGTCACTATGAGTTGGAATTGACTCAATAGCAGTGATTTTTTTTTTTTTTTTTAACAA